>NW_011494861.1:19140022-19140310 GCF_000754665.1 Bison bison bison
TGGGGTATTAAAGTCTCCCACTATTATTGTGTTACTGTTAATTTCTCCTTTCATACTTGTTAGCATTTGTCTTACATACTGTGCCGCTCCAGTGTTGGGTGCATATATACTTATAATTGTTATATCTTCTTCTTGGATTGATCCTTTGATCATTATGTAGTGACCTTCTTTGTCTCTTTTCACAGCCTTTGTTTTAAAGTCTATTTTATCTGATATGAGTATTGCTACTCCTGCTTTCTTTTGGTCCCTATTTGCATGGAAAATCTTTTTCCAGCCCTTCACTTTCAG
>NW_011494861.1:19140410-19140861 GCF_000754665.1 Bison bison bison
CCTTCACTTTCAGTCTGTATGTGTCCCCTGTTTTGAGGTGGGTCTCCTGTAGACAACATATGTAGGGGTCTTGTTTTTGTATCCATTCAGCCAGTCTTTGTCTTTTGGTTGGGGCATTCAACCCATTTACGTTTAAGGTAATTACTGATAAGTATGATCCCGTTGCCATTTACTTTATTGTTTGGGGTTCGAATTTATACACCATTTTAGTGTTTCCTGTCTAGAGAATGTCCTTTAGTATTTGTTGGAGAGCTGGTTTGGTGGTGCAGAATTCTCTCAGCTTTTGCTTGTCTGAGAAGCTTTTGATTTCTCCTTCATACTTGAATGAAATCCTTGCTGGGTACAATAATCTGGGCTGTAGGTTATTTTCTTTCATCATTTTAAGTATGTCTTGCCATTCCCTCCTGGCTTGAAGAGTTTCTATTGAAAGATCAGCTGTTATCCTTATGGG
>NW_011494861.1:19140961-19141232 GCF_000754665.1 Bison bison bison
TGGTCTTTCTTTTTGTCTTCTTCTTCTGGAACCCCTATGATTCGAATGTTGTAGTGTTTAATATTGTCCTGGAGGTTTCTGAGATTGTCCTCATTTCTTTTAATTCGTTTTTCTTTTATCCTCTCTGATTCATTTATTTCTACCATTCTATCTTCTAATTCACTAATCCTATCTTCTGCCTCTGTTATTCTACTATTTGTTGCCTCCAGAGTGTTTTTAATTTCATTTATTGCATTATTCATTATATATTGACTCTTTTTTATTTCTTCTA
>NW_011494861.1:19141332-19142290 GCF_000754665.1 Bison bison bison
TTTTATTTCTTCTAGGTCCTTGTTAAACCTTTCTTGCATCTTCTCAGTCCTTGTCTCCAAGCTATTTATCTGTGATTCCATTTTAATTTCAAGATTTTGGATCAGTTTCACTATCATTATTCGGAATTCTTTATCAGGTAGATTCCCTATCTCTTCCTCTTTTGTTTGGTTTGGTGGGCATTTATCCTGTTCCTTTATCTGCTGGCTATTCCTCTGTCTCTTCATCTTGTTTAAATTGCTGAGTTTGGGGTGTCCTTTCTGTATTCTGGCAGTTTGTGGAGTTCTCTTTATTGTGGCTTTTCCTCGCTGTGTGTGGGTTTGTACAGGTGGCTTGTCAAGATTTCCTGGTTAGGGAAGCTTGTGTCGGTGTTCTGATGGGTGGAGCTGTATTTCTTCTCTTTGTTCAGTCGCGCTGTGGGGAGGGAGGGAGGGATGCTGCAAACAAATAACACTGGCGTGTGCTCGCAGTGCCTCAGCCACACTAGGTCTGCCCCCGCTCACGGCGCGTGTAGCCTCCCTGCCCACACTGCTCGGGCTCTAGGTTGTTCCACCGGGAACAATCCGAGGCTGGCCCTGGGTTGCATGTACCTCCCAGGTCCAAGCCGCTCAGGTTCAGGCACTCGGGTAGTCCTCAGAGGCGCAGACTCAGTTGGGCCTGAGTTTTGTGCTCTTCCCAGGTCCGAGCAGCTCAAGTGATGAGGTGTTTGGCGAGCGCCAATGCTGCGACTTATCGCCCCCCCGCCACTCGGTTATCTGGGTGTAAAAGTGTAAAACCGGCGCACCTTCTCAGGCAGATGTTAACCGTCCAGACCCCCAAAAAGTTTTAGTTAGCAAAGAAGCCTGCTTACAGTTTTATAGATAATGTCTCTCTGGGGCTGTGATTGCCCCCTTCTGGCTCTGGCTGCCTGTCACCGGAGGGGGAAGGTCTGCAGCCGGCTATCTCTGTTCAATTCTTTGT
>NW_011494861.1:19142390-19145334 GCF_000754665.1 Bison bison bison
GGCTTTTCGCGTGGTAGATATCCCACAGTCTGGTTTGCTAGCCCAAATTATTTCGCTCAGATAGTGCTCAGGGTATTCAGGCCAGATTCTTACTCTAAGCGGTGCAGCCCGCGCTGCGCCTCCCTGCCCAGCCCCCGCTTGCTAATGGCGTGTGCAGGCGTCTGCACTGCTTCTCTGCTGGGGGAGTTACTGTAGGACTCGAAATCTTCGAGTTTTAATTGTTTATTTATTTTTTCTTCCTGTTATGTTGCCCTCTGTGCTTCCAAAGCTCGGCACAGATTCGGCAGTGAGAAGGTTTCCTGGTGTTTGGAAACTTCTCTCTTTTTAAGACTCCCTTCCCGGGACGGAACTCCGTCCCTCCCTCTTTTGTCTCTTTTTTTGTCTTTTATATTTTTTCCTACCTCCTTTCGAAGAGTTGGATTGCTTTTCTGGGTGCCTGATGTCCTCTGCTGGCATTCAGAAGTTGTTTTGTGGAATTTACTCGACGTTTAAATGCTCTTTTGATGAATTTGTGGGGGAGAAAGTGTTCTCCCCGTCCTACTCCTCCGCCATCTTGGCTCCTCCGCCATCTTGGCTCCTCCTCAGGCAAAACTTTTTTAAGCCCCAACTTTTCCTTCTTGAACACAATTGCCCTTCATATTTGAAGCCACTGTTAAGCATTCCCTTTATCTCTTTTTCAGGCTATACAAATTTAATCAATTCAGCCATTCTCCGTACACATTTCGGGACCCCTCAACATCCTGACTTCCTTCTCTGGGGCCACTTTGTAGGTCAGTTAAAATACAACCCCTGAATTAAGCACAGTACTTCAAATATGGTGCAAGAGGAAATATTCACCCCCAGTTCATGGAACATGATGTCTTTTTTAATCCCACCAAAGACTAACATTTGACTAAATTAAATAGACTTTTCTCCAAAGACAACATACAAATGGCCAACAGGTTTATAGAAAAATGCTTACTGTCATAATCATCAGGGAAACACAAATCAAAACCACAATAAGACATGACTTAACATCTATCAGGATGGTTATTACCAAAAAAAAAGACAAGGGTTGGCCAAAAAGTGGAGAAAATGGAATCTTTTGGCACTGCTATTGGGAATGCAAAATGGTGCAGATACTTTGGTAAACAGTATGGAGTTTCCTTTAAAAATTAAAAATAGAACCATCATACGACTCAGCACTCCCACTTTTGAACATTTAACCAAAAGAATTGAAATCAGGATCTCAAAAAAAAAAAAAAAAGAGATAGTATTCCCATGCTTTTTGCAGCTTGCAATCACCAAGATAGAGAAATGACCTAGATGTCCATTGACAGATGAATGGATAAAGAAAATGTGGTATACACATACATATTTAGTTTGAAAGAAGAAACTTCTACAATACGAGACAACACAGATGAACCTTGAGGACATTATGCTAAATAAAATAAGGCAGTCATAGAAAAACAAATACTGCACGATTCTACTTACACGAGGCATCTAAAATAGTCAAATTCATAGAATCAAAGAGTGGAATAGGACTAGGGAGAGGGAAATGGAGAGCTACTAAATAATGTGCAGAAAGTTTCAGTTAAGGAAGATGAATAAGTTCTAAAGATATGCCGTATAACATTCTACCTATCATCAATAATAATGTACTATACACTTAAAAATTTATGAAGAGAGTAGATCTCATGTTTTGCTCTTACCACAATAAAATAATTTTTATGGGATGATACAAAGAAAAATAGAATTTATGTATGTGAAGCCCCACTTCACTATTGGCTCATATTATACTCATAACTTTGGCCATGGTGTCCTCATTAACAAAACAAAAGCCTAGGCTAAAAGATCAAAATTTTTAACGCATATATATGGAATTTAGAAAGGTAGTAACAATAACCCTGTATACAAGATAGCAAGAGAGACCCTGATGTATAGAACAGTCTTTTGGACTCTTTGGGAGAGAGAAAGGGTGGGATGATTTGGGAGAATGGCATTGAAACATGTATAATATCACTGGATGCTTGGGGCTGGTGCACTGGGACGACCCAGAGGGATGGTACGGGGATGGAGGAGGGTTCAGGATGGGGAACACGTGTATACCTATGGCAGATCATGTTGACTTATGGCAAAACCAATACAATATTGTAAAGTTAAAAAATAAAATGAAAAAAATAATTGAAAAAAATTTTAAACAACTTTTAAAAATTACTTTCCGTTTACAATTTTTAAGAAACGTTGGCTAATATTTCCCATTTTCTACAATGCATCCTTGAGCCTATTTTATAGCCAAGAGTTTGCATCTCTCACTCTCTTGTTCCTCTCACCTTCTCAGCCCTATACTGCCCCCACCACTACCCACACTGGTAACCTCTAGTTTGTTCTCTATATCCGGGAATTTGCTTCTTTTTTATTGACTAGTCTGTTATACTTTTTAGATTTCATATATAAATGACATTTAGTATTTGTCTTTCTCTGTCTGACTTTTTTCAATTAGCATTCAGTTCAGTTCAGTTCCATTGCTCAGTCGTGTCTAACTCTTTGTGACTCCAAGGACTGCTGCACACAAGGCCTCCCTGTCCATCACCAACTCCCAGAGTTTACTCAACCTCATGTCAATTGAGTCTGTGATGCCATCCAACCATCTCATCCTCTGTCGTCCCCTTCTCCTCCCGCCTTCAGTCTTTACCAGCATCAGGGTCTTTTCAAATGAGTCAGTTGTTTGCATCAGGTGGCCAAAGTATTGGAGTTTCAGCTTCAGTGTCAGTCCTTCCAAAGAATATCCGGGACTGATTTTCTTTAGGATGGACTGGTTGGATCTCCTTGCAGTCCAAGGGACTCTCAAGAGTCTTCTTCAACACCACAGTTCAAAACCATCAATTCTTCAGTGCTCAGCTTTCTTCACAGTCCAACTCTCACATCCATACATGACTACCGACAAAAACCATAGCCTTGACTA
>NW_011494861.1:19145434-19158277 GCF_000754665.1 Bison bison bison
TGTTTCTACTGTTTCTCCATCTATTTGCCATGAAGTGATGGGACCAGATGCCATGATCTTTGTTTTCTGAATGTTGAGCTTTAAGCCAACTTTTTCACTATCCTCTTTCACTTTCATCAAGAGGCTCTTTAGTTCTTCTTCACTTTCTGCCATAAGGGTGGTATCATCTGCATATGTGAGGTTATTAATATTTCTCCCAGCAATCTTGATTTCAGCTTGTGCTTTCTTGTGCTTTCCAGCCCAGCGTTTGTCATGATGTACTCTGCATACAAGTCAAAAAAGCACAGTGATAATATAAAGCCTTGATGTGTTCCTTTTCCTATTTGGAACCAGTCTGTTGTTCCATGTTCAGTTCTAACTGTTGCTTCCTAACTTGCATATACAGATTTCTCAAGCAGCAGGTCAGGTGGTCTGGTATTCTCACCTCTTTCAGAATTTTCAACCCTTTATCCAGATCCACAGAGTCAAAGGCTTTGGCATAGTCAATAAAGCAGATATAGATGCTTTTCTGGAACTGTCTTGCTCTTTCGATGATCCAGCGCATGTTGGCAATTTGATCTCTGGTTCCTCTGCCTTTTCTAAAACCAGCTTGAACATCTGGGAAGTTCACGGTTCATGTATTGCTGAAGCCTGGCTTGGAGAATTTTAAGCATTACTTTACTAGTGTGTGAGATGAGTGCTGCTGCAGCTAAGTCATTTCAGTTGTGTCCGACTCTGTGCGACCCCAGAGATGACAGCCCACCAGGCTCCCCCATCCCTGGGATTCTCCAGGCAAAAACACTGGAGTGGGTTGCCATTTCCTTCTCCAATGCATGAAAGTGAAAAGTGAAAGTGAAGTCGCTCAGTCGTGTCCGACTCTTAGCAACCCCATGGACTGCAGCCTATTGTGCGGAAGTTTGAGCATTCTTTGGTATTGCCTTTCTTTGGGATTAGAATGAAAACTGACCCATCTTTGCATGAAATGTTTCCACTAGACCATTCAGGTATGACCTAAATCAAATCCCTTATGATTATACAGTGGAAGTGAGAAACAGATTTAAGGGACTAGATCTGATAGACAGAGTGCCTGATGAACAATGGACGGAGGTTTGTGACATTGTACAGGAGACAGGGAGCAAGACCATCCCCAAGAAAAAGAAATGTAAAAAGTCAAAATGGCTGTCTGAGGAGGCCTTACAAATAGCTGTGAAACGAAGAGAAGTGAAGGGTTTTATCTAATGTGTTAGTTTTTCACATCAGGTGGCCAACGATGTCTTTATAGTATTTCATTGTGTGTATACATATATACATACACACACACACATACTGTATCTTCTTTATCCATTCACCTATGAATGGACACCTAGGATGCTTCCATGTTTTGGCAACTGTAAATAATGCTGCTATGAACACTGGAATGTATGTATTTTTTTAATTAATGTTTTTGGTTTTTTTCAGATGTATACCCAGAAGTGGAATTGCTGGGTAATATGAAAGTTCTCATTCTAGTTTTTTTAGAAAACTCCATATTGTCTTCCACAGCAGTTGCTCCAATTTACATTCCCACCAACAGTGTGCAAGGTTTTCTTTTTCCCCTTATCCTCACCAGTGTTTGTCATTTGTGTTCTTTTTGATCATGTCTTTCAACAGGTGAGATGATACCTCATTATGGTTTTCATTTGCATTTCCCTGATGATTAGCAGTATTAAGCATCTTTTCATTTGCTAGTTGGCCATCTGCATTTGCTCTTTGGAAAAATATCTATTCACTGTTTATGGCCATTTTTCAACCGAGTTATTTTTTTGATGTTGAATTGTGTAAGCTATTTATATATGCTGGATATCAATCCCTTGTTGATCCTATCATTTGCAAATATTTTCTCCCATTCATTTTGTATTTTTGGTGATCATTTATTTTGCTGTGCAAAGTGCCCTTAGAATAGTATCTGATACTTAGTCTCATATCAGCTGCCAGCCTAAGCATTCCCAGTCTTGAGTTACATAATTAAATTGTTGATCCTAAATTCAGGACATTAAGCTTTTCTATATTTAAAGTTTTCCTTCTTAATGTGGACTGAGTACTCAGGATTCAGGCTCCAGATACTTTTGAATCTTGGTTCCCTCATCTCTTTCCTTATAATTTCTTTTCCCAGGACTTGAGCACCTGCCTTTTTGATAAGCAAACTTCCCGTGCCTTCTTCCAAGTCACCAGTCTCTTCCTAAAGATCAAATTTGACTTTATTAAGCAGTTATGGCTAAAGATATAACATGGCAAGATTTAGTCAGGGTGTATGTGGATATCATAAAAGTAATGTTTGGGTAAAACAGTAAATTACATTGTGTGTGTATACATACATACATACACATGCATATATACCTGTGTGTATATATACACACACATACTTCGAGGCAGCCCAATCAACTTTGAAATTGCTTAGAAACCAAACCACATTTGAGAACCACAATTTATAAGCCACAAAGCATTAAGAAAATTTCTCAGAGAAGAAATGAGCTTTTTGCTTCTTTACCAGTCTCCAGGGCTCTATTCAATTCAGAAAACTTTCTTAGCAATGACAAAATAAACCTCAGCTCCCCAACATGGCTTATAGAATTTTTCACAACGTTGACCCCTCTGCCTCTCTCACCAATATTCCAGTCACATAAAAATTGTTCTTCTTTCCACAAACAAACAATATTACTTTACACTTACATCTTCTGATATGCTAGTCCTTCTGCCTATTAACATTTCTTTCCTTTTCTCTCTGTGGCAAACTTCCATTTCATTTTTAGAGACCTAATGCAAATACAATTTCTTCTGTGAAATTAACTCAAATTCCAAAACCATAGCTCCTTTTTCTGAGTTTTCCCACTGGACTCTCTAATCCCCCTTTTAGAATCCTCACAAAGTTATATTGTGATCAACTGTGTCTTACTGAAAGTAGATAGCTAGGGGACATCAGGCTTCCCTGGTGGCTCAGCTGGTAAAGAATCCACCTGCAATGCGGGAAACCTGGGTTCAACCCCCTTGGTTAGGAAGACCCCATGGAGAAGAGAAAGGCTACCCACTCCAGAATTCTGGCCTGGAGAATTCCATGGACTGTATAGTCCATGGAGCCACAAAGAGTTGGACACAACTGAGCAACTTTCACTTTTGAGATTTCCCTGGTGGTCCAGTGGCTAAGACTCCACATTCCCAATGCAGAGGGCCCAGGTTCGATCCCTGGTCAGGGAACTAAATAGTGAATGCTGCAACTAAAAACTGGCACAGCCAAATAAGTAATTATTTGGGGCTTTCCTGATATCTCAGTTGGTAAAGAATGTGCCTGCAATGCAAGAGACCCCAGTTCAATTCCTGGGTTGGGAAGATCCACTGGAGAAGGGATAGGCTACCCACTCCAGTATTTTGGAGCTTCCCTTGTGGCTTAGCTGGTAAAGAATCTGCCTACAATGTGGGAGACCTGGGAACATTGTATGATAACTCAACTGATGCCCTAAGTTTTGGGCATATTGTAGAATTTAGATTTTAAGCAAGTATTTCAGGACTTATCTACCATGAATAGTATTGTCTCTGTGAGGAAATGTAAACAGTGTTCTACATAGCAGAATTTTAAATTAACTTTGGGAACACAATCCTATCATTGATCTGTTCTTTCATTCAACAAGTGTTTCTTGAACATTTACTATATGTCAGTCATTGTTTGAGTCACAAGAGATACAATGTTAATCAACCAGTCAAATATATGGCCCTCAGGGAGCTTATATGCTAATGGGGAAGATAAAATAAAAAGACAAAATAAATTTGAAAATTAGGTAGGTTGAAAAATGACAATAGCAGAAGGAAAAATAAATCTTGGTAGATAGAGTAGAAAGTATCAGGGGAAATGGTTGCAACTTTTAGATAAATGATGAGGTAAGGTTTCCCAGAGATGGTGCAGCAGAGTGCAAATCTGAAGGACATGAGCAAGTGAGCCATTCTGGAAGCTAGAATGCCAGGGAGCGGAAACAGCAAGGTCAAGGATGAGAAGAGGAAGGCTGCCTAGACCATCCAAGAGCAGCAGTGAGGCAATGTGGCTGAAGTGGAAAGATCAGGGCGAAGAAGGAACACAACCAGGAGCCAGGCCCCATAGAGCCTTGTAGGTAAGTGTGAGAACTTTGGGTTTTAGGCTGATGAGATGAGACTCAGATGAGAGTGATAAGAAGACTGATATGATCTAACATATCTTTAGAGGATCCCTCTGGTTGCTGTGATAAGATAGGTTTGCGGGAGGCAAGGGGGGCAAAGACAGAAGCAAGACACTAATTGGGAAGTTACTGTAACACAGGTGAGACATAATCAGGTGAGAAGCAATGGTCAAATTAGAAGAATTTGTCTGGATTTTCTGACGGATCAATAAAGGTTGTCAGAGAAACAGAAGAGTTAAGGCTGAGGTCAATGCATTTTTATTCTAGCAATTTAAGGACTGAAGTTATACTAACTGAAATGGAGAAACATATAAGAAAAGCTCATCTAGAGAAAAACCTAGAACTTAGCTTTGGAAATGTTAAAGTTTCCAGGTCCTATTAGACATCCAAGAGATGATGCCCATCAAGTGACGAAGGTTCAGAATCAGGGAAGGCATCCAGACTGGAGATATTAATTTGAATAATATCAGCACAGAGATGCTACTTAAAACCATGAATCCAGATCAGATCACCTACAGAGGAATTACAGATAGAGAAAAAAAAAAAAGAGGTCCAAGAGCAGGGCACTGGGGTACTCTAATATTTAGGAGATGAGGAAATGAGAAAATAGGGGGAAAAAAGATTTAGAAGAAGCATTTTAAAAGGTAGGAGGAAAACCAGGCAAGAGTAGTATTATGGTAGCAAAGAAGAAAAAAATTTTCACACAGAAGAGAGTGAACAGCTGTGTGTCAAGTGCTGTTGAGATTTTAAGTAAGATGAAGACAGAGAATAACCACTGGATTTAGCAACATGGAACTCAAGGGTGACCTTGACAAATGCAGTTTCGGAAGAGTAGTGCTGGTGAAGGCTTAATTGGAGTAGATTCAAGTGAGGGTGGAGGAGAGAAATTAAAGCAATTAAAGAAATTTAAGACATTTTGAAGTAAAGAGAAGGAGATAATAGAGTTAACTGGAATGGGAATTAAGGTCAAGAGAGGTTTTCTTTCTTTCTTTCAGGGTGGGAGAAACAATAGACTGTTTGAACGCAATAGAGAAAGGAATATTTAGTAGGGAATATTCAGTAGAATGGGGGAAGAACAATGATAGGGCAGAGAGAGGGTGAATGCCAGAGTAGTATCCCTGAGCAGGCTTTAGGAAATACAGTAGCATGAGTTACATAGAAGCAATAATATGGGCAGAATACGGAGAGTGGTTAGATACTGGGAAGGCCACATAAGCAAGCTACCAACGAAGATTTAGAATGAAGGCAAGGATCAGGGCTGCAGGTTGAGGTTGCAGACTAAGTCAGGAACACGCAGGCGAAACACAAGAAAACAGAAGGACCAAAGTCAGGAGAGCAGTCTGAGATGACATCCAGGAAATTACCATAAAGTCAAGGCAAAGAGAACTTGAAAGCATGAACTGTAGAACCAATAATGTAACACAAAGTGTTTTTTGTTGTGCGAAGACCCATTTTCAGGGTCTGTGATAATTTCCCATGGATGTCTTTTCTTCCTCTGGTTCCTGAATCTGATGGCCAGTGTATCCTTTTTAAGAGATGCCTTTATCATTACTTTAATGATAAGCTATATTTGTATACAAAAAGCATTATTAAATGTGTAATATACCAAGGGCTCTGAAAATCACTTCACTGTAGCAGAGTCTCATCAATGCTTCTAAAACCCACAAAGATAATCACACAGAAATAAACCCCAGGGTGGCAGACTGTGGTCACCAAACCATTTTCAACTTCTGGGGCACTCACATACTACCTTTACTGCCTCTGTGTGTCGTTTGGGGTCATATGACACTGAAATGTTAGAAATACAAAAAGGGAATACTCTGAGTCCCTGAGTCACTAGGTCCCTGGAAGACAAGAACACCAGAGGGCTGTCCAAACCTGCATCAGATTCTGACAAAAACAAGAAATAAATCACTGTATTAAGTCACTGACACTTATATTTTTTTTTTCCCTACAGCATAGCCTAACATGACCCTGACTACAACATAGACACAGCATCTTAGCAGAGGTAACCATTTGGCCTATAAATGCCAATCCTTTAAGCCATAACAAACACCACAGATGCTTAAATAACAAGTTCCCTTAGGATATAAAACATAATTTGATTTCCCAACAATTTGGTTTGCTCACAGCACATCTGGTTTTCAGGAATACATCTATGGAAATTGAGTCACCTCTTTAATGATACTGTATTTGCATCTGAGGAGCAGGAAAGACAAGACTGACTGCAGGTTAAATAAAAAGTGCCTAGGTCTATCTTAATTTGCTCTCTAAGCTCCTGATGATAACATATGTAAACACCCTGTAGGTAATTAAATTCTAAATTCTTCTTTGCTGTAATGATCCAGGTGTCACTGGAATATTTTTTTAAAGACATTTTGCCTACCTAAGGTCTCAACATATGATTTTTTTTTTCTTTTTTAATTAAACCTCTGCCCAGGAATAAAGCATCTTATTCATACAGTCAAATCTTTCCAGAACCCTCCAACTCAGCTAAGAGAGCCAGTCTAGCTGATTCAGGCAATAGTGTTGCCTTTTAAAATACTGTCCCCAAAGAATCCTTTGCAGCTACTCAGAGCCAGCATAGAGTCAATTATTAAGGTTTGTACCTGTATTGCTTAGACTGCACTTTCCCCCTAATACTGTCCCTATTAATCTACTCAGGAACCAATTTGCTATTTCTGACGCTGGTTAGGGGTTGTTCGGATGCCTGTTTGTAATTTATTTGGTTGCTTTCAGCTGATGTTTGGGTTTAGACCATGCCACCTGGTGGTCCCCCTGGTGGCTCAGATGGGGGTAAAGAATTTCCTCTCTACCACGCAGGAGATCGGGTTTGATCCCTGTGTTGGGAAGATCCCCTGAAGAGGAAAATGGCAACCTACTCCAGTATTCTTGCCTGAAGAATTCTGTGGACAGAGGAGCCTGGTGGGCTACAGTTCACGGTGTCGCAAAGAATCAGACACAAATGAGCAACTTTCAGTCAGTCAGTCACTCATTCACATAGTGCAGATGCTGCAGAAAGGGTCTCTGGAACACCTCCTGCATCATGAATCTCTTGCTGAAAGTACTGAAAGTATTTTTTCTACTTCACTGATAAAATAACAGGGTTTATTAACCAGGGCTTATTATCTCTACTGGTTTTTTGTTTTTTTTTTTAATCATTGGCAGTAAGTTTCTCTAACAGCATCACTATCCCAAATATTTGTTAAGGGCTTAAACAGTTTCTAATGCTGCTGCTTTATTTAATTTACAGCCATTTCTGAAAACATACCATTCAGTGTTTGGTGAAACAGCTTATGCCTCCTGCCATATTTCACATTTTGTTTTATGCTTTGGTAGATTTCACTATGATCCTTTTTTAACCAGTAAAATATTTTTAGGGAAGAAGATGTATTCATGCGTATTAAGTTGCTTCACAATTGTGTCCAACTCTTTGGGACCTATGGATTGCAGCCCACTAGGCTCCTCTTTCCATGGGATCCCTACCAGGCAAGAATACTGGAGTGGATTGCCATGCCCTGTTCCAGGGGATCTTCCCAACCCAGGGATCAAACCTGTATTTCCTGAAGCTCCTGCACTGCTGGTGGATTCTTTACTGCTGAGCCACTGAAGAAGCCCAGGAAAGAAGACAAGTTTTCTTTAAACAGTAAAGTTGCAGAAAAAGTCCTATATCATGAAATCTTTTCACAGATCTAAATAGCAACAGTGGGTTGCTTTTTACCAGAACTTTAAAATATAGCAGAACTTTAAAAGAGCAGAACTTTCAGACTTCTCTGGTGGCACAGTGGTTAAGGATCTGCTTGCCAATGCAGGAGACAGAGGTTTGATTCCTGGTCCAGGATTGCACATGCTAAGGAGCAACTAAACCAGAGCGCCACAGCTACTGAAGCCTGCGGACCCAGAGCCTATGATCCACAGCAAGAGAAGCCAGAGCAAGGAGAAACCCGAGCACTGCAAGGAAAAGCAACAACCGCACTCACTGCAACTAGAGAAAGCCTGTGCACAGAAAGCAATGAAGACCCAGCATGGTCAAAAATTAAAAATAAGCTATAAAAATAATAGTATAACAACAGAACTTTTTTAAAAAATATTTGAGCCTCTTAATTTTCATAGAGGTTAACTGTATTCTCTCATGGCCTCATTTCACAAAAGCAGTTGTAGTAAAGTGGGAGGCATATGGAAACTACTCAGCTTACCTGAGTCTAAATTCTGACTCTGCCACTTGCCAACTCTATAATTTGGGACGAATCACTTACCTTCTATAAGCTTCATCATCCTCATCTGTGAACTGGGGCTCATACTACTTGTCCACAGGGTTATTCTAAGAAGTCAATAGAGTACCCATGTGAAAGTGTCTATCACTGAGCTGGGCCCAAAATAGACCATCAAAATTCATTATCAGAATCTCCAAGACACACACAATCCATCTATAATGAGATCACAAGAATTAGTGATTTACACAGAGTCTCCTAAGTTGAAGTAATATGAAGAACTCCATGGCAATTTAAGGTGTTCTGGCCATTTAAGATTTACTTGATTAATTTACTACCTCCTCGTCTTATCCATTAGTAATACAGGTCCTATAGTTCAACTTGCAGCTAATTTCTTCTCTCTCTCTCTCATTATTGGAGGATAATTGCTTTACAATATTTGAAACATTTTATTTTTACCTTCTCCACCAAGGAATAGTCCTATGGACTCCCCACCAGAGTCTGGCTTCCTGTCACCCACTACTGCTTCTTCCTCACTCGATATCAAAAGAGCACAAAATGTACTGAGTAAAAGCTTGCTTTTAACTCAGAAATGCACTGGGGGCGGAGGTGAGGATGGCACTAATTTAATTTTTATTCCTAAGAGAATTTTCCTGGAGGAATCTATGTCTGGAATACAATGGAATTGCCTCCAAACATTCCTTATAAGAATCTACTTGCTTCTAAGCTCAACAGTTGGAATGGAAGTCTCAGGTTTAGGGCCAGTTGTGATAGTGAGGTCTCTCCCTTTCAACCTACAGGCAAGTGATTCTGGGGGGATATAAAAGCATTTTTAAAAAGCAAAAAAAAAAAAAAGCAATGGACTAAACATGACTCTTTAGTCCAATCTGCGAAACTAGCTAACATACAATACCCTAAATCAACTAATGCCTTTGGGTGGCAGGGGTTTCATCTAAGCTTGAATGAGTCTTGCCTTCTCCCTCTCACCATTCTTCCCCCATGTAAGTGAGTGATTTTCAGACTATGTTGACTGTAATTCACAGTTTAAAAACTGCATTTAACTTTGCAACCCAGTATTCAGACATATGTGTGCATGCACACATACACACACACACACACGGAGACTATTAAAAATGTTATGCAACAATTCTTGCCCTTACTATGTACTTGATTTCCACACTATTATATTTCATTTTTTAATGCTAGTTATGACCCATAAAGTGGATTTTATGACTCACTAATGAGTCACAGCCTATTGTTTTAAAAACACGGAGCCAGACTTTTAATAAGGAGCTACTAGTCTGGAAAAGCAGTAAATGAAGTTCACACTTGATATGGGAGACTGAAATTCTGTTAAAAGTGTATGTACAGTTCTAGTAAGAGAGAACAATGTCCTTCTCCTATTCCTCCTACCAAGTAAAACTAAAAACTCTAAGAATTATATTTAAATAAACATAAGAAGACTCTGAAAGGCTAAGGCAGAGAAGTCAGACAATCTAGGGACTAGAGGACATAAGGAATGATGTACTGCTGAACTTGTGGCTTTTCTTTTGGCCTCACATGTCTCAGACTTGGAACTGAAGAAGCTGGCAACCTAGAAATGCCAACAAGTACAGTAGAAGTCAACTCTCTCTAAACAAAGAAAACATAAAGGGGAAGCCTACAAAGATATGTTATAGACAATAAACATTCTATGCCAAACACAACAGGTAAACTGTGGCTCCCATCCCTACCCATGTCAGCCAAGTTCAAGTGGAAAGCCTAGATGAGGCTATAATGAGACGTTCTAACCACCCAGTATGCTGATGTCAGAGAAGGATGAGTAGGGAGCTGAAATTCCATCTCCGTTGGATGGTAATGAGTTCCTCTCACCCCTGTCTATAATGTTATCAGAGACACTCTGAGGAGCCTGGACATCCACCTCCACCCAGTACTACCAAAACAAATTTCCACTTCTCCACTGTGGTAGGCCTGTTGGAGAAATGACAGAAATCTTAGAATTATTATCTGACAAATATTTTAAAGCAGTAATCATAAACATGCCTCAATTACCAAGTACTAGCACACTTGAAATAAATGAAAAAAATATAAAATCCATACAAAAACAGAAACAAATAGAAAATAAATAGACAATATAAAGAAGAACCAACAGGAAATTTTAGAAATGAAAAATACAGTCACCAAATTTAAAATTCAACAGCAGAATGAATGAGTCAGAGGAAGGAATCAGTGAACTGGAACATATGCTTATGCTAATGCAAACCTCGTAATTTATTCCTTCCCCTCACCTTTCCCCTTTGATAATCATAAGTTTGTTGTCTGTGAGTCTGTTCCTATTTTGTAAATAAGTTCATTTATACCATGTTTTTAGATTCCACATATAAGGGATATCATATGATATTTGTCTTTTTCTGACTTATTCCACTTCGTATGATAATCTCTAGGTCCATCCATGTTGCTACAAATGGCATTATTTCATTCTTTTTTATAGCTGAGTAATATTCCTTGTACAAATGTAAATTTCTTCTTTATCCACTCATCTGTTGATGGGCATTTAGGTTGCTTCCATGTCTTGGCTAGTGTAAATAGTCCTGCCATGAACACTGGGTGCGTGTGTCTTTTTGAAACAGGCTTTTTGCAGAATACATATCTGGCAGTGGGATTGCTCTGCATATAAGTTAAATAAGCCGGGTGACAATATACAGCCTTGACATACTCCTTCCTGATTTGGAACCAGTCTGTTGTTCCATGTCCGGTTCTAACTGCTGCTTCCTGACCTGCATACAGATTTCTCAGGAGCCAGGTCAGGTGGTCTGGTACTCCCATCTCCTGAAGGATTTTCCACAGTTTGTGGTGATGCACACAGTCAAAGGCTTTGGGATAGTTAATAAAGCAGAAGTAGATGTTTTTCTGGAACTCTCTTGCTTTTTTGACGATCCAACAGATACTGGCGATTTGATCTCTGGTTCCTCTGCATTTTCTAAATCTAATTTGAACATCTGGAAGTTCTCAGTTCACGTACTATTGAAGCCTGGCTTGGATAATTTTGAGCATTACTTTACTAGCGTGTGAGATGAGTGCAATTGTGCAGTAGTTTGAACATTTTTGGCAATTTAAACAATTTTGGCAAAGGCAATTCTTTGCCATTGCCTTTCTTTGGGATTGGAATGAACACTGACCTTTTCCAGTCCTGTGGCCACTGCTGAGTTTTCCAAATTTGCTGGCATATTGAGTGCAGCATTTTCAGAGCATCATCTTCCAGGATTTGAAATAGCTCAACTGGAATTCCATCACCTCCCCTAGCTTTGTTCACAGCGATGTTTCCTAATGCCCACTTGACTTTGCATTCCAGGATATCTGGCTCTAGGTGAGTGATCACACCAGCTTGGTTATCAGGGTTATGAAGATTGTTTTTGTATAGTTCTTCTGTGTATTCTTGCCACCTCTTCTTAACATCTTCTGCTTCTGTTAGGTCCATACCATTTCTGTCCTTTATTGGACATCATGAAATCTCAGTAACCTCAGATATGCAGATGACACCACCCTTTCTTCTTTTTTTTTTTTTTTTTGCATGGTTCAATTGTTTTTAATTGCATATCCATCACAGTTACCCAATTTCAGAACATTTTATGACCCCCAAAGAAACCCATACCCATGAGCAGCCCTTCCCCTAAACTTCTGGAAACCACTAATCTACCTTCTGTCTCCATGGATTTGCCTTTTTCGTATAAATGTAATAGTATTTGTGGCCTTTTGTGTCTGGCTTCTTGCATTTATAATGTTTTCAAAGTTGACCCATGTTGTTTCATGTATCAGAGCTTCATTTCTTTTTATTTTTTTTTTTGGTTTTATGTCATCTACAAATAATCCTTTCATATTCACTTTTCTGATCTTCATGTCTGAATACTAGCCCTCTGCTGCAAATGGATAACCAGGCTTTTTTTTTTTTTTTTTGACAGCTTTAATTTTTCAGCACTTTATTATTTTTTTTTATTTGATAAATTTAACGCCTTTTATTGCCATACCTCATTTTACTGTGCTTTGCTTTAGTGAGCTTTATAGATACATGTTTTTGTTTTTTTCTTTTTCCTTGTTAATTTTCTGTTTGTTGATCTATCCATAAGTGTGAGTGGGGTATTAAAGTCTCCCACTATTATTGTGTTATTGTTAATTTCTCCTTTCATACTTGTTAGGATTTGTCTTACATACTGCGGTGCTCCCATGTTGGGTGGATATATATTTATAATTGTTATATCTTCTTCTTGGATTGATCCTTTGATCATTATGTAGTGACCTTCTTTGTCTCTTTTCACAGCCTTTGTTTTAAAGTCTAATTTATCTGATACGAGTATTGTGACTCCTGCTTTCTTTTGGTCCCAATTTGCATGGAAAATCTTTTTCCAGCCCTTCACTTTCAGTCTGTATGTGTCCCCTGTTTTGAGGTGGGTCTCTTGTAGACAACATATGTAGGG
>NW_011494861.1:19158377-19158622 GCF_000754665.1 Bison bison bison
AACATATGTAGGGGTCTTGTTTTTGTATCCATTCAGCCAGTCTTTGTCTTTTGGTTGGGGCATTCAACCCATTTACGTTTAAGGTAATTACTAATAAGTATGATCCCGTTGCCATTTACTTTATTGTTTTGGGTTCGAGTTTATACACCATTTTTGTGTTTCCTGTCTAGAGAATATCCTTTAGTATTTGTTGGAGAGCTGGTTTGGTGGTGCAGAATTCTCTCAGCTTTTGCTTGTCTGAAAAG
>NW_011494861.1:19158722-19158985 GCF_000754665.1 Bison bison bison
CTTGTCTGAAAAGCTTTTGATTTCTCCTTCATACTTGAATGAGATCCTTGCTGGGTACAATAATCTGGGCTGTAGGTTATTTTCTTTCATCATTTTAAGTATGTCTTGCCATTCCCTCCTGGCTTGAAGAGTTTCTATTGAAAGATCAGCTGTTATCCTTATGGGAATTCCCTTGTGTGTTATTTGTTGTTTTTCCCTTGCTGCTTTTAATATTTGTTCTTTGTGTTTGATCTTTGTTAATTTGATTAATATGTGTATTGGGG
>NW_011494861.1:19159735-19160263 GCF_000754665.1 Bison bison bison
CCCAAATTATTTCGCTCAGATAGTGCTCAGGGTATTCAGGCCAGATTCTTACTCTCAGCGATGCAGCCCGCGCCGCGCCTCCCTGCCCAGCCCCCGCTTGCTAATGGCGGATGCAGGCGTCTGCGCTGCTTCTCTGCTGGAGGAGTTACCGTAGGGCTCGCAATCTGCGAGTTTTAATTGTTTATTTATTTTTTCTCCCTGTTATGTTGTCCTCTGTGCTTCCAAAGCTCGGCACGGATTCGGCAGTGAGAAGGTTTCCTGGTGTTTGGAAACTTCTCTCTTTTTAAGACTCCCTTCCCGGGACGGAACTCCGTCCCTCCCTATTTTGTCTCTTTTATTGTCTTTAATATTTTTTCCTACCTCCTTTCGAGGAGTTGGGTTGCTTTTCTGGGTGCCTGGTGTCCTCTGCCGGCATTCAGAAGTTGTTTTGTGGAATTTACTCGACGTTTAAATGCTCTTTTGATGAATTTGTGGGGGAGAAAGTGTTTTCCCCGTCCTACTCCTCCGCCATCTTGGCGCCTTCCCCGG
>NW_011494861.1:19160764-19171611 GCF_000754665.1 Bison bison bison
GTGAAAAAGTTGGCTTAAAACTCAACATTCAGAAAACTAAGATCATGGCATCCAGTCCCATCACTTCATAGCAAACAGATGAGGAAATAATGGAAACAGTGACAGATTTTATTTTGGGGGGGCTCCAAAATCACTTGCAGATGGTGACTGTAGCCATGAAATTAAAAAGACACTTGCTCCGTGGAAGGAAAACTATGATTAACCTAGGCAGCATATTAAAAAGCAGAGACATTACTTTGCCAACAAAGGTCCGTCTAGTTAAAGCTATGGTTTTTCCAGTAGTCATGTATGGATGTGAGAGTTGGATTATAAAGAAAGCCAAGCGCCAAAGAATTGTTGCTTTTGAACTGTGGTGTTAGGGAAGACTCTTGAGAGGACTGCAAGGAGATCCAACCAGTCCATCCTAAAGGAAATCAGTCATGAATATTCATTGGAAGAACTGATGTTGAAACTGAAACTCCAATACTCTGGCCACCTGATGTGAAGAACTGACTCATTGGAAAAGACCCTGTTGCTGGGAAAGATTGAAGGTGGAAGGAGAAGGAGACGACAGAGGATGAGATGGTTGGATGGCATCACTGACTAATGGACATGTGTTTGAGTAAGCTCCTGAAGTTGGTGATGGACAGGGAAGCCTGGTGTGCTGCAGTCCATGGAGTTGCAAAGAGTTGGACACGACTGAGCAACTGAACTGAGTGGGATTGGTGAATCATATAGTAGTTCTATATATATTTTTTGGAACCTCCATATTGCTCTGCATAGTGGCTTTACCAATATACACTCCCACCAACAGTGTAGGAGGGATCTCTTCTCTCTTCACTCTCTCCAGCTTTTGTTGTTTATGTTTATGACTTTTTATGATGACCATTCTGAATGGTGTGATGATCTACCTCATTGTAGTTTGATTTGCATTTCTCTAATAGTTAGTGATGTTGAGCATCTTTTCGTGTGTGTGTGTGTGTTTACCATCTGTATATCATCTTTAGATGAAATGTCTATTTAGAACTTTTGTCCATTTTCTGATTTGACTGTTTGCTTTTATGTCGAGCTGCATGAACTGTTTGTATAGTTTGGAGATTAATCCCTTGTTGGTCACTTTGTTTGCAAATGTTTTCTCCCATTTTGCTGTGTAAAAACTTTAAAGCTTAATCAGGTCCCATTTGCTTATTTTTATTACTCTAGGAGGTGGAGTCAAAGAAATATTGCTGTTATTTATGTCAAATAATGTTCTGCCTAGGTTTTCCTTTATAAGTTTTACAGTATCTAGTCACACCTTTAGGTCTTTAACCTAACCCATTGTGAGTTTATTTGTGCATATGGTGTTAGAGAATGTTCTAATTTCATTCTTGTACATGTGAGTGTCCAGAGCTCTACTTATTGAAGAGACTGTCTTTTCTCCAACAAAGGAAATCATAAGTAGAACAAAAAGACAATCTACAGGATGGGAGAAAATATTTGCAATTGATGTGACAGACAAGGGTTTAATTTATAAAACATACACACAGCTCATAAAACTTAGTATCAAAAAACCCCAAATAACCCAATTAAAAAAAATGGGCAAAAGATTTGAATACACATTTCTCTAAAGACGATATATAGATAGAAACAGGCACATGAAAAGATGCTCAATATCAGTACTTAGAGAAATGCAAATGAAAACTGCAATGATGTATTATCTCATGCATCAGAATGGCCATCATTAAAAATCTACAAATAATAAATGCTAGAGCAGTTGTGGAGAAAAGGGAACCCTTATATACTGTTGGTGGAAAAACAGTATGGTATTTCCTTTAAAAAACTAAAAATAGAGCTACCATGTGATCCATCAATCCAACTTTTATGCACATATCTGGAACAGATGAAAATTCTAATTTAAAAAGATAAATGCACTCCAATGTTCATAGGAGCACTATTTACAATAGCCAAGACATGGAACCAACCTAAACATCCATGAAGAGATGAATGGATAAAGAAGGTGTGGTATATATACACAATGGAATATTACTCAGCCATAAACCATTTGCAGCAACATGGATGGATCCAGAGATTATCAAACTAATGAAGACAGAAAAACAAATATATGATATCACTTATACTTGGAATGCTTAAAGATAATACAGCTGAACTTATTTACAAAACAGAAATAGACTCACAGACATAGAAGACAAACTTATGACTACCCAAGGGGAAAGAGAGAGAGGGAATGATAAATTAGGAGTTGTGATTAACAGATACAGACTACTATATACAAAACAGATAAACAACAAAGGTGTACTGTATAGCACAGAGAACTATATTCACTATCACAATAATCTATAATGGAAAAGAACTTGAAAAATAACATGAATATATGTACATGTGTAGGGCTTCCCAGGGGCCTCAGTGGTAAAGAATTCACCTGCAATGCAGGGGACATTGGTTTGATCCCTGCATCAGGAAGATTCCCTGGAGGAGGGCATGGCTACCCACTCCAATATTCTTGCCTGGACAATCCCATAGACAGAGGAGCCTGGCAGGCTACAGTCCATAGGGTGGCAAAGAGTCAGACACAACTGAAATGACTGAGCACACATGCACGCATGCATGTATGTATGTATATAGATAGACACATATGTACATGCATGCATGCTCAGTCGTGTCAAACTCTTTGTAACCCAGTGGACTATAGCCAACCAGGCTCCTCTGTCCATGAAATTTCCCAGGCAAGAATAATGGAGTGGGTTGCCATTTCCTACTCCAGGGGACTTTCCCAACCCAGGGATCTAACTCGTGTCTCCTGAGTCTCCTGTCTTGACAGGTGAATTTTTTACCACTGCACCACCTGGGAAGCCCCCATACACACACAGATACACACACACACACACATATACATACACACACATATACATATATATACACACACACACACGCACATATACATACACACACATATACATATATATATGCACACACACATATACATACACACACACACACACACAACTGAATCACTTTTCTGAATACCTGAAGCTAACACAACTTTGTAAATCAGCTATACTTCAGTTTAGTAAATGAAAGAAGCCAATCTGAAAAGCTTATATACTATACAATTCCATCTATATTACATTTTAGAAAAGACAAACCTATGGAAGAAGTAAAAAGATCAATGAATGGTTCTGAAGGACTAGGGGGAACAGAGGTGTGAATAGGTAGAGCACAGAGGGTTTTGGGGGCAGTGAAACTCCTCTGTGTGCTACTATAGTGGTGGATATGTTTCATTACACATTTGTCCAAACCCATAGACTGTACAACACCAAAAGTGAACCTTTAATGTAAACTATAAACCCTTGATGTGTCAAAGTAGGTAAATCAACTGTAACAAAGGTACCAATCTACAGAGAGATGTTGATAATGAAGGAGGCCTATGCACATGTAGGGATAGCAGGTTTATGGGAAATTTCTGGACCTTCTTAATTTTTCTATGAGTCTATATCTATTCTAAAAAGAAGCCCTATTAAAATCTTTAAAAAGAATCCTATTAAATAATGAGATAAAATATTAGCAAATCATACCTCTGATAAGACTTTACTATCCAGAATAAAGAACTCCTACAACTCAACAACAACAAAAAAAAGACATTCTAATTTTTAAAAGGACATAAGTATTTGCATAGACATTTCTTCAAAGATGTACAAATGTCTAATAAACACATGAAAAGATGTTCAACATAATCAGTTTTTAGGGAAACACATATCAAAACCACACTATTTCATACCTACCATGATGTCTATAACATAAATAAAATGAAAAATAAGTGTTGTGAGGAGGTTGGGAAATGGAACCCTCATATACACTCTGCTAAGTCACTTCAGTCGTGTCCGACTCTGTGTGACCCCATAGACAGCAGCCCACCAGCCCCCCCCCTCCCTGGGATTCTCCAGGCAAGAACACTGGAGTGGGTTGCCATTTCCTTCTCCAATACTTGAAAGTGAAAAGTGAAAGTGAAGTCGCTCAGTCGTGTCTGACTCTTAGCGACCCCATGGACTGCAGCCTACCAGGCTCCTTCATCCATGGGATTTTCCAGGCAAGAGTACTGGAGTGGGGTGCCATTGCCTTCTCCTCATATACACTCTATGTGGATTTAAAGTGGAGTACTCATTGTGGAATACAGTTTGGTGACTCTTTAAAAACTTAAACACAGAACTACCATATGACCCTGAAATTCCACTTCTAGGTATATACCCAAAAGAACTGAGAGCAGGAACACGAGCAGGTATGTGTACACCAATGTTTGTAGCAGACCTGTTCATAATCCAAGTGTCTATCAACAGATAAATGGCTAAACAAAATGTAGGGCAGTCATACAGCAGAATATTCGCAGAGATGGTAAAGAATCTCCCTGTAATGCAAGAGGCTGGGATTTAATCCCTGGGTCAGGAAGATCCCCTGGAGTAGGAATATGCATTCCAGTATTCTTCCCCAGAGAATTCCATTGACAGAGGAGCCTGGTGGGCTACAGTTCATGGAGTCTCAAAGAGTTGGACATAACTGAGCAATTAACTTTTTCACTTTACTTAGAACATTATTCAGTCTTCCAAACTGAATGAAGTTCTGATACTCTGCAACATGGATGAGCCTTGAAAACATTGTGGTAAGTGAACTAAACCAGACATAGAAGAACAAACACTGTACAATTCCACTTAGATGAAGCATCTAGAATAGACAAATTCATAGTAACCAGGAGTAGATTAGAGGCTATTAAAGGCTAGAAGGAAGGGAAAAGAAATTATTGCTTAAGTGAATTCAGAGTTTATGTTTGGGATGATAAAAAGTTTGGAAATAGGTAGCAATTATGGTCATACAGCACTGTGAATGTAATTAATGCCACTAAATTTTATACTGAAAAATGGTTAAAACAGCAAAGTTTATGCTACATGTATCTCGTTCACTACAATGATAAAGAATCTGAATAGATCCCCAAAAGAATGAACCTAAAGAAATGTATACTAAGACATGGCAGAGTCATATTTTTAAAACCAGAGACTAAGAAATAATCTTGAGAGCAGCCAGAGGATAATGGCACCTCGCCTATAGGTAGAAAAACCTATATATGATAGTATATATATTTTCAAAACCTATGGAGGTAAGAAGAAAGTGGCACAATATCTCTCAACTGCTGAAAAAACAGAGCCATTAATCTAGAATAAAGGAAAAATAGTAGCATTTTCAGATGCAGGAAAATTTTGTCACCAGCACACCTACCCTAAAAGCAATAGCTAAAGACATTCTCTAAACAGAAAAGAAATGATAAGAAAAGAATCTTGAAATATCAGGAAGGCATACAGGATAAGCAAAAATAGATAGGTGGGAAAAACATCCGCTGAGAAACAACAATCTCAGATATGTGGATGATACCACTCTAATGGCAGAAAGCAAAGAGGAACTAAAGAGCCTCTTGATGAGGGTGAAGGAGGAAAGTGAAAGATCCAGCTTAAAATTAAATATCAAAAAAAAACTAAGATCATGGCATCCAGCCCCATTCAGTTCAGTTCAGATCAGTCACTCAGTCGTGTCCGACTCTTTGCAACCCCATGAATCACAGCACCCCAGGCCTCCCTGTCCATCACCAACTCCCGGAGTTCACTCAGACTCACATCCATCGAGTCAGTGATGCCATCCAGCCATCTCATTCTCTGTCGTCCCCTTCTCCTCCTGCCCTCAATCCCTCCCAGCATCAGAGTATTTTCCAATGAGTCAACTCTTCGCATGAGGTGGCCAAAGTATTGGAGTTTCAGCTTTAGCATCATTCCTTCCAAAGAAATCCCAGGGCTGATCTCCTTTAGAATGGACTGGTTGGATCTCCTTGCAGTCCAAGGGACTCTCAGGAGTCTTCTCTAACACCACAGTTCAAAAGCATCAATTCTTCGGCACTCAGCTTTCTTCACAGTCCAACTCTCACATCCATACCTGACCACTGGAAAACCATAGCCTTGACTAGACCCATTACTTCATGGCAAATAGAAAGGGAAAAGGTGGAAATAGTGACAGATTTCCTCTTCTTGGGCTCTAAAATCACTGCTGATGGTGACTGCAGCCATTAAATTAGATGATTGCTTCTTGGCAGGAAAGCAATGAAAAACCTAGACAGTGTGTTGAAAAGCAGAGACATTACTCTGTTGACAAAGGTCTGTATAGTCAAGGCTATGGTCTTCCATAGTCAAGGCTGTGGTCACATACAGTTGACAGAGCTGGACGGTAAAGAGGGCAGAACACCAAAGAATTGATGCCTTCAAACTGTGGTGGTGGAGAAGATTCTTGAAAGTCCCTTGGACAGCAAGGATATCAAACCAGACAATCTTAAGGGACATCAACCCTGAATACTCATTGGAAGGACTGATGCTGAACTGAAACCACTGGATCTTCCCAACCCAGGGATGCTGAAGCTGAGCCACAAGGGAGCCCTATTATTAGTGTAATAATAGGTTTTACAAATTAATTTTAAAGTGTTTCTGTCTCATATTTTCTGGAGATAGTGTTTAGAATTATTTCATTCTTGATATTAGTAATTTTGTGCCTTCTATGGTTTTTTCCTTTACAATATTGCTAGAGATGTATCAGTTATTCATATTCTCAAATAAAAAGTTTCTGGTTTATTTGTTTTCTGTTTTTCATTTCACTGATTTCTGCTTTTGTCTTTATTATTTCCTTTCTGTTTTGCTTTGAGTTTCAGTGGTTTCTTTTTTCCTTACTCTTGAGGAGTTTAGATAACTGATTTGAGACTTTTTCTCATGTATGCATTTAGCATTATAAATCTCCCTTCTCAGCAATGCTTTAACTATGTCCAACGAATTTTGACTCTCATCATTCTTATTCAACATGTTTTGAGAGACTCTAGCCAGTGCAATAAGGCAAGAAAAGGAGTTAAACACATCCTGACTGGAAGGAAGAAATAAACTGTCTAATTTTAGGTGTTGTGACTATTTACAGAAATTCCCAAGGAATATACCCCCCAAAAAAAGTTTTATCTCATAAAATTAATAGTTGATTCATCAAGGTTGGATTATATGGATAAACATAAAAAAATCAATTATATTTCTATGTACTAGCAATGAACATGTGGACACCAAAATATAAACAACACCATTTACAGTAACAAAAAATACTAACAAAACAAACAAAATTTGTATGTAAAAACCTCAAAATGCTGATGAAAGAAATCAAAGAAGATCTAAATAAGTAAGGAGAAATACCATGATAATGAATTGTAATAACCTCTATAGTAAAGATGCTGATTTTCCCCAAATTGATAAAAAAAAGTTTAATACATTTTCTATAAAATCTTCAAAAATACTTTATAGATACAAAAAGTTACAAGTAAAAGTGAAGGAACTAGAATAGCTAAAAACAATTCTGAGTAAGAATAAAGTGAGAGGAATCATTCTATTTGATTCTTAGTACATAACACAGTAATTAGTACTTAGTATATATTAGTAATTAGTCTTAGTATTAGTAATTAGTCTTAGTATATAACTTAGTATTAGTAATTAGTATTAGTAATTAGTCTTAGTATATAACTTAGTATTAGTAATTAGCCTTAGTATTAGTAACTAGTCTTAGCATATAACTTAGTATTAGTAATTAGCCTTAGTATTAGTAATTAGTAATTAGTCTTAGTATATAACTTAGTAATTAGTCTTAGTATATAACTTAGTATTAGTAATTAGCCTTAGTATTAGTAATTAGTCTTAGTATATAACACAATAATTAATACTGTGTGATGGTGGAGAAACTGACAGATCAATAGAACAGAATAGACAGATTCACATAAATAAGCCAGACTAATTTGTGACAAAGATGCAAAAATAATCCAATGAAGGAAAGAAAGTTCTTCAATAAATGGCACTGAATCAATTGCACAGCAAATGGCATAATAAAAAGAAAAAAAGAATATCGACATAGGTCTTACTCCTTCTATAACTATTAAGTTTTTGGAAAACAACATAGGAAAATCTTCAGAACCTAGGGGTTTAGACAAAGTTTTCTTAGACCTTGACACCAAAAAACATAATACATAAAAGGAAATGGATAAATTGAACTTCATCAAAATTTTAAAATTGTGCTCTGCAAAAGATCTTGTTAAAAAGATGAAAAGATAAGTTACAGACTGGAAGAAAATATGTGCAAATCACACATCCAATATATAAAGTACTCTCAGTTCAAAAGAAGAAAGGAAAGAATGAAGGAAGGAAGGAAAAAAACACACATTGGAAAAAACACACATTTAAAAAAGGAATGCAGTTAAGTAATAGGCAAAAGTCATAAAGAGACATTTTGTTAATGCAGATATACAGATGACAAATAAGCAAATGAAAAGATGTTCAACATTATTAGTCATTAGAGAAATGCATATTTAAATCACAGCGACATCATTACATATCTATTAGAATGACTACAATCCAATAATAGTCACAACACAAAAGGTTGCAAAGATGTGGGAACACTGAATCATTCATGCATTATTGATGGGAATGTATTAATAAGATGGTACATCCACTCTGGAAAATAGTTTGGCCCTTCCTTTAAAAAGCTAAAAATATGCAACTACCATACAGCCCAGAAACTGCAGAACAAAAGCTGATGTTCACACAAAAACCTATGGAATGTTTACAGCAGCTTTTTTTCTGTGATATCCCAAACTATACACAGCTCAGCTATCCTTCAGTGGATCAATGGTTAAACAAACTGTGGAGGTATAGTGTATCATGAAATGCTACTCAACAATGAAAAGAGGAAAAAACTTACTGGTACATGCATCCACCAGAATGTATCTTCAGAGGATTATGCCAAGTGAAAAAAACCAATACCTAAAGATTATACACTATATGACTCTGTCATATAATATTCATGAAATGACAAAATAATAAAAGTGGAGAACCAATTAATGGTTGTCAGAAGTTAAAGACAGGGTGGAAGCAGAAGGTGAGTCTGATCCTTGTGGTGATGGACATGCTCTGTATCTTGATTGAACCGCTGTCAATATCCTGGTTGTGACATTGTACTACAGTTTTGGAAGATGCTACCACTGAGAAAAACTGAGTGCAGGGTAATACAGATCTCTCTGTATTATTTCTAACAAGTTCTTGTGAATCTATGTTTATTTCAAAATAATCTATTTTTTAAGCGTTAAGACAATATGGACTGAAGACCTGACTTCTTTTAACTTTTACCCATGGACCTTAGGCAAATCACTTCATCTCTCCCTGGGCTTCAGTTTTCCTACCTGTGGAGCAGGATGTAAAACTAGCTCGGAGTTCATTTGATGTCCATGTTCTATATCAATATACAAAGCAAAAGCATGATCAAGGAAGTGTGCACATGGTAATAATAAATATTACCAGCCTTGCCTACCTTACAGAGCTGTTTTGAAAATCATATGAAGTAGAATCTCTGGACCTGCACTGAAAACTGCAAAGCATCATCAATATTAGTTATAATTGTATTATTGTTTTAGGCAAAAAAGGGGGGGAGGAGATTTGGATATATTCTAAAGGACATAAGAGTCGATAAAATAATTGGGATAAATTGCCTTGGATTATTATGTAGGAAGTATAACACCTGGTATGGCTTCATTCCCTGTCTCTACCCTTGTACTTTCTGTTACTACCACCACCTACAGCTTCCTGAGGCTCAACAGAGACCCTTATAGACCAAGGATAAGGTTCAAAAGTCTCCCGCAGTCACACAGTAGTAAGGAGGATCAGTACTGTTCATAACTAAAGCAATCTCCCCAGAGCTAATCGTATGTGTCAGTACCCATTCTTAACATGCAATCTACCTCATTCATTTCAAGAACAAAGCCAAAAGAATATTTTATAGATTGGGTATGAGAAAGGGGCAGGAATAATGGAAAAAGAACTAGGGATGTCAAGTCATCCAATGAGCAATGGCAAGCCACACTATGTACCCAGAGATGCTCAAGAAAGCATTCTGTTCAAGGTCAACCGCAAAGTCAGGGGAAGAAAAAGAGAAATAAAGGAAGAAAGGGAAAGGCAAAGGTAACTTAGCAGCATGGCAATCTGGAGAATTACAGGTGCTTTTTGAGGTCTGGAGTGTGGAGAAAAGGATAGTCCAATACCACCAGATAAGAAATTAATTTGCCACTCATCATAGAAACACGGGAGTTACCACTTAGAGGTACATTTATAACCTCTTAATTTCAGAGATATGCAGCAGGAGACAACAGATCCACTGTGTCAAAGAGAGGGAAGATGGAAGGATTTGTTTTTTTTATTCTAGGGCAGCTGAAGTAACAGAAAAAAAAGAAGAGAGACCCGACGAGACTTAAGAGACAGCAATGATGAAAAAATGTACTGACCTTCATGGAAGAAGATGTGAGATCCTCTAGACAACCAAGGTTAGGGCTTCATGCAAAAAGAACTAGGGCAAACTGGTAGATAATTGGGCAGAAGATAAATCCCTTTGCCTCACTGGTTGTGCAAATTAATTATTCAAATAATTTCCACAGTTCCTCACTTACTGACAGTTACAAGATATGACTAATCTCGCACATTTTTAGAACTTTTAGAATTTCACAGAAGCGTCTGACAGAAAGGAAATGCAATACTTTTCAAAGGAAAAGTTAGAATTTGTCAGCAAAGGGCATTATTTAGCAAATGGCCCATTCTAGGATGCAAGAGGGTATTTCAAATATCTTCAAAAGAGACAATGCAACTCGAAGAGAAAAAAAAAACAAACTTTACTTTCAGATGGAAGACTGTTTTATTTTTTTCTTTTACTTCTAGTCTTATTGAGATATAATTGACATATAACACAGTATGTGTGTTTAAGGGGTATAATGTGTGACTTGT
>NW_011494861.1:19171711-19195251 GCF_000754665.1 Bison bison bison
ATATATATTCTATATATTGCAAAAGGATTAACACAGTCATGTTGGTTAACACTTCCACCACCTCACATATTTACCTTGGTGTATGTGTTTGTGTGTATGTGTGGTGAGAACACTTTCGATCTATTCTCTTAGCAACTTTCAAGTATGTAATTCTGTATTGTTAACTATCATCATCATGCTATACATTAGATCCTCAAAACATACTCATCTTGTAACTGAAAGTTTGTTATACTTTTGGCCAAAATCTCCCTGTTTTCTCCCAAGCCCTGGCAGCCATCATTCTACTCTGCTTCTATGAGTTTGACTGTTTCAGATGGAAGGTTGTTTTTTGTTGAGTTTAATTCCATTTTGATTCATGTATTTCTAACATGGTATGAGAAAATATTTTTTAATGTTTAAAACTGTGTCTAAATGCAACAAGTTTAGAATCAAGAACAAACCAAGAGCCCTATGTATGATATGTAGACAATGATTCTTATATATTTCAATTTATTAAAGATAGCTCAGATATTACATATACACATGTATTGTTCTTGTTGTTTAGTCACTAAGTTACGTCCAACTCTTTGCGATCCCATGGATTGTAGCCCATCACACTCCTCTGTCTGCGGGATTTCCCAGGCAAGAATACTGGAGTGAGTTGCCATTTCCTTCTCCAGGGGATCTTCCTGACCCAGGGATCGAACCCAGGTCTCCTGCATTGGCAGGCAGATTCTTTACAACTGAGCCACCAGGTAAGCCCACAAAATATGAGAAAATGGGATTTTCTTCTTTATTCCAAATCTTTTTTCATTCAATAACTGAAATGAAGCCCTGCTATATGACCAGTAGGGTGCTGGGCACAGGGCTGCAAAGATGATTATGACATAGTTGACCCTTAAAACAACATAGGTTTGAACCGTGCAGGTCTACTTATATTCAGAATTTTTTTAAAAAATAAATACATCCTACAGCACTACACCAACTGCAGTTGATTGGTTGAATCCACATGTGCAAAAATGTGGGTACAAGGGTCAAATGTAAAGATATATGTGGATTTCAGAGGGTTGGGGCCCCTGACATGCCTCCACTGCTCAAGGGCCAGCTGTATAGTCAAATGCTGGAGAGAGTTGGGTACTTATGATAACAAAACAGTGAGCTCTTTGGGGATGATGGTAAGACTAAGAAACAATTACTGAATACAGGCAATGATTAAATTCTCCTGCTGATGGAGAGGTGCAGTGGAAGAATGGAGTGGTGCTGAAAGGAGAGGGGAGGCAGTCAAAAAAGTCAATGGTCACTCTATTTATAGTATATAACTGGCTTGAAATGGGAAAAGAAATGGTACAGCAGGAAGTAGGTGAGTGATTTACCCTGGCTGAACAAATCCCCAGATAATTTTTATAGTTATTTCCCTAGTATTTCCTGGCTGTATTTGATTTACTTCCTCAAAACGTAAAAGCAGCATCAGACTGGAATCTTTCATGGGACTTGTTTTATTGAATTTAATGCTACTTGCAGTGAATTGTTCGCTGTAATTTTCCCCTCTACCTTTTCCTAACATAGTATTTATCTGAATGTAATTGTAAGAAAAGATATAATCATCTTGACTCAAGCCATGATACCCTTGAATTCCTGGCCTTATATCTCTTTTCTGTAACTTTGCTACTGACCACAAATACTAATGGCTCTAAAGCAAACAGATATGGAGATGGTGTTGGGCATGCTCTTCTTGGAAGGTCTAAACTCTACTTCCTACTTCTGGCCTGAAACCTGACTCTTGCTTGCTTTGTTTCCAGTTATGATATTTCCTAAGACAACGGAGACAGATACCAGATTGATTTTAGAGCAAACTGCATTAGATCATCTATGATGGGAATCTCAGTAGCCAGGAGCCCATTTAGTTTAGAGGGAGGCAAGGGTAAAATCTGGAGGAGGAAATGACAACCCTCTCCAATATTCTTGCCTAGGAAATCCCATAGACTGAGGAGCCTGGCAGACTACAGTCCATGGCGTCACAATGAGTTGGACACAAATGAGGGACAGAGCATGCACTCAAGGGTAAAATCAGGGCCACTGGCTAAAAGTCCCAAGCAGACAATTTCCTCCTTTGTCCACAGTTTCTGTAATGCACTTGGAGACATGCCCATGTACTGATGAGCAATTGTATTCTGCATTTTACACTCTGCTTTGTTTGTGGAGACCTGGAGAGATTTGTGGACAGTGGGATAAAATATGTAAGGTGATGACTATTCTTTACTGCTCTGTTTGATGAGAGCTAGAAACCCATGGACATCTAGAGAAATTATTTTCAGAAAATGAGCCGTGGTGGCAGATCATGTGATGAACTCCTGGAACAGAAATAAATTATAGTCTGAAACAGCTTGGACATTTGTTATTCCTGATGGAGCTGGGGCCTCATTTGGGTTTGGAGATTGCTGTGATGTATGTATCTCAAGCAGAAAATTCCTCAATTCTTTGTTACAAAATGAACTCATGAGCTGAAGGGAAGGTATGAGTCACTGATCATCCTAAATCTGAGAGGATTTGTTTGCTTGCTCATGCTTCCTTATTTATAATTTATTATAGAAGGCCCCTAAAAATTAACCCCTTCATCAATTAAGCCACAGGAAACTCCATTTTAGACTGGGTTACAGGAATATGGAAGTCCTTCCTCGAGATTCATAAAGCCAGTTAGACACAAAAATTTCTCACAAGGATAATTTGAAAGGCTTTTAAGTGACATAATAGGAACAACAGATCTTATTTTTCATTGGATAAAGCCATTAAAAATTGAGCATTTCATTTGGGGCCACTGTAGATACACAGTGAACCAATTAGAAGAGATCCTGTCTTGATTACATGATGAAAGTCTAGGTAATCCTCTGATGTTCACTTTGCATGAATCGTGGCTTCCATCTCAGAATAAGCTATTTAAAATAACCAGAACTGAGAAGTTTCAGTTTGCTGGCATAAAATAATATCCCTTTCTTCTGTCTTTTCCTGGTAATAACTATCTCAGGAAAGGAAGCACATTTTATTTTCAACTTGAATCTCATTTCTGGCCTCATGCCCATTGGGCCTGGTTATGTTCAAGGACATTTGGGAATGTGTTAAGTGGCAGGTGTAATCACTTGCACTTTACACCCTTGAGGTTGGGTGGGGATCAATCAGTGTCAATCTTCTGCACCCTTGGTCCAAGGTTGTGGTGTGGCAGGATGTGACTGCCTCACTCAATAAGGGTCACCTAGCTCTGGGTGTACATCTCATCTTTATGTCAGGAGATTCAGAGATGCTAATTCTGACTCAAGAACTTATCTTTAGAAAACCAGTTGACTTTCTTTTTCTCTGTTCTGCCAAAGCTGCCATCCTGAGTCTCTGATGGTATTTTAAGGCAGTGTATATTGGTCATCAGAAGGACTGTTGTCAGCACCCACTGCTGTCTCTAATGGGAAAATAGGAGGCTCTCTGCCCGTGGAGTCTGCAGCTTGGGAGCCTTGCCGTACTGTTTCCCCTGGAGATCCCAGATCCTCCAACTCAAACATGTACCTTACAAGGTTTTCCTTGGGAGCCAAAAACAACAATAAATAAAACAATCCTCTCCTGGGGCTCGGTAGGTGACAATCCTCATAAAGAAATATATATGGGCATTGTACAGAAAACTTCACTCTAAGCTGGCCTGCTGACCCAGGCATATTGGGGTGAGTGATCTCTAGAAGCATCTCCACCTGACTTATATGGGAGGGCAGATGACATGGGATGCCTTGGAGCCAGCTCATCAGTCAGCTCTCCTGTGACCTCCCAGAGATCATAGATAACTAACATGCAAGTACCCAGGTGGTACCCACAGCACTTTGTCCTCACCAGCCAAAGACTCAACAGAATGGAAACATGCTCTACCTAAGCCTATAGCAATGGGCTTTGTTTTTGTTGTTTGGTCGCTAAGTCCTATAGGACTCCTTTGTGACCCCATGGACTGTAGCCCACAAGGCCCCTCTGTCCATGGGGTTTTCCAGGCAAGAATACTGGAGTGGGTTGCCTTTCCTTCTCCAGGGGTTCTTCCTGACCCAGGGATTGAACCCGCATCTCTTGCCTCTCCTGCATTGCAGATGAATTCTTAACCACCAAGCCACCTGGGGAGCCAGCAATGGGTTTAGGGTGCAGCAAAAATAAGAGGGAGCATGCACAACAAGGTGAGGAAGAGCTTTAAAGCCAGGTGCACAGAATTTGGGTTTTGATTATAGCACTTACCATCGGGGTAACCTAGGGCAAATTATTTGACCTTACTAATTCTTGATCTTTTTGTCTATGTACTCATTTGTTTGGCAAATGCATGTGTGCATGCATGCTAAGTCACTTCAGTCATGCAACCCTATGGACTGCAGGATTTTCCAGGCAAGAATACTGGAATGGGTTGTAATGCCCTCCTCCAGGGGATTTTCCCAAACCAGGGATCTAACCCATGTCTCTTATGTCTCTTGTATTGGCAGGTGGGCTGTTTACCACTAGCGCCATGCCCATACTGAGCAACTTCTATGTGTGAGATGCTATTCTCAGGGTGGGGGAGAAATGAACAAAGTTGCATGAAGAGTGCAGCCTAGTTGGAAGAGACAATGAATAAAATAGGCAAAACATAAAGGATGTTAAAGGGTGAAAAGGGTCTTAGAATTAAGCAGCACCTATTTCTTAAAATTGTTGTGCATATTAAATAATATCTGGGCCTAACCAAGCTCTAATATTGCAATTGGCATTACTATTAAGAAAGCACTAATAGGAAACAGATACTATTTCTGCTTGGAGTTCATCTTCCCTAATAAGTTTCTAATCTACTAAATTAGGGGAAACAGCAGTTCAAAGGAATGAACTACAAGTCACACAAAATGTGACCTGTAGAGGGTCACTGCTGTCCTAGGCTTCCCACAACCTTTCCCTTTCTCTTTCCATAAATCTGCCATGACTCACCCAAAGCAAGACGAAGGGTCCTCTTCCCTAGTGCTGACTGCTAGGTAGCAGGTAGTCTCTTCTTGACCCATCTCAGGATATGATGCAAAAACAAGTTCTCACACCTTTTTCATTTAATAATTTGTTCTGCTATCTCCACAGGAAAGCAATCATCTAACCATAATTATAAAAATTATGAAAATGGGGAATTACAAAGCCTCCAGCAGCCTTGTCTCCCACTGATGCTCTTGACTTCAGAGGTACTCAGAGATCAAACACCCTAATTCTATTCTTTCCTCCAACCCCCACCTTCAGTCTCCTGCCCTTTTCTCCTGCCCCAAGGGTTTTGAAACTGTGGTCCATGGACCAGGAACACCAGCATCATCTGAAGACTTGTTATTTATTCAGAACTTCTGAAGAAAATCTTTATTTTAACAAGATAGGAGATTTGTTTGCATGTTGAAATTCAAAGAGCACTGCTGGGGGTCCCTTTCTCTTTCAGAGTGAAGACAGGATAGTAAATGTTAACTAATGATAATAATAATCAAATAACAGAATGATTATTGCTACTAGTAATAATAATAATAGGGACTTCCCTGGTGGTGCAGTAGACAGGACTCTGCCTGCCAAGGCAGGGGACACAGGTTCGATCCCTGATCTGGGAAGATTTTGTATGCCTTGGAGCAACTGAACACATGAGCCGCAACTACTTAACCTGCACGCTGCAACTACAGAATCCTATGTGCCCGTGCTCTGCAACAAGAGGAGCCACCGCAACGAGATGCATGTGCACCACAAGGAAGAGAGCCCCAGCTCTGCACAGCTAAAGAAAGCCCACGCACAGCAGCGAGACCCAGCGCAACCAAAAGTAATTATAAAAAGAATTACAGGATTTATTGAGATTATACTGCTCGAAAGAATATGCTAAGGGTTTTCCACTCCTTAGATCCTTTAACTAGTACCTATTCTAGTATTTATCAATAAAACTACTGGAGATGACTGAATTCCAGCTGAGCTATTTAAAATTCTAGAAGATGCTACTGTGAAAGTGCTGCACTCAATATGCCAGCAAATTTGGAAAATTCAGCAGTGGCCACAGGACTGGAAAAGGTCAGTTTTCATTCCCATCCCCAAAAAAGGGCAATGCCAAAGAATGTTCAAATTACCATAGAATTGTGCTCATTTCACATGCTAGCAAGGTTATGCTCAAAATCCTTCAAGCTAGGCTTTAGCTAGCTTGAATCAAGAACTTCCACATGTACAAGTCGGATTTCAAAGAGGCAGAGGAACCAGAGATCAAATTGCCAACATTTGTTGGATCGTGGAGAAAGCAAGGGAGTTCTAGAAAAACATCTACTTCAGCTTCATTGACTATGCTAAAGCCTTTGACTGTGTGAATCACAAAAAAACTGTGGAAAATTCTTAAAGAGATGAGAGTACCAGAACACCTTACCTGTCTCCTGAGAAACCTGTATGCAAGTCATGAAGCCACAGTTAGAACTGAACATTGAACAACGGACTGGTTCAAAACAAGGAAAGGAGTACATCAAGGTTGTATCTTGTCACCCTGCTTATTTAACTTTCCTGAATGTGAAATGTGAAATGGCAGGCTGGATGAATCACAAGCTGGAATCAAGATTACTGGGAGAAATATCAACAACCTCAGATATGCAGATGAGACCACTCTAATGGCAGAAAGTGAAGAGGAACTAAAGAGCCTCTTGATGAAGGTGAAAGAAGAGAGTTAAAAAGATGGCTTAAAACTCAGCATTCGAGGGAGGAGGGAGGAGGGTTCAGGATGGGGAACACATGAGAAATAAAGGAATAAAAAAAGAAAAAAAAAAGACAAATAAAAATTTACAAAGTAAAAAAAAAAAACTCAGCATTCAAAAAACTAAGATCATGGGATCTAGTCCCATCACCTTATAGCAAATAGAAGGGAAAAGTGGGAGCAGTGACAGATCTTATTTTCTTGGGCTCCAATATCACTGCAAATGGTGACTGCAGCCGTGAAATTAAAAGACGCTTGCTCCTTGGAAGGAAAGCTATGACCAACTTAGACAGCATATTCAAAAATGGAGGCATCACTTCACTGACAAAGGCCCACATAGTCAAAGCTATGGTTTTTCCTGTAGTTATGTACAGATATGAGAGCTGGACCATAAAGAAGACCGGGTGCTGAAAAACTGATGCTTTTGAACTGTGGTGTTGGAGAAGACTTGAGAGTCCCTTGGACAGCAAGGAGATCAAACCAGTCAATCCTAAAGGAAATCAACCATAAATATTCATTGGAAGGACTGATGCTGAAGTTGTAGCTCCAATACTTCGGCCACCTGGTACGAAGAGCTGACTCACGGGAAAAGACCCTGATGTTCAAAGGAGTGAAGGCAAAAGGAAAAGGAGATGACAGAGAATGAGATGGCTAGATAGTATCACCAACTCAATGGACATGAATTAGAGCAAACTCCAGGACATACTGGAAGACAGAGGAGTCTGGCGTGCTACAGTCCATGGTGCTGCAGAGTCAGACACAACTTACTGACCGAACAACAAATCTAGTGCCCCTTGGTCTCTGTAAGTTCCAGGATTTTCTCTCTCAGGATGTTTATCTCATTCCATGTTTCACATGGAAAGAGTTGCCTGAAAGCATAAACTCACAGAAAATCCAGGTACCAGGGAAACCAGGATCTTAGCAGGGCACAATGTCCACATAAATAATAATGAGAGCCACTGGAGCTGCCAGAGGGCCAGGTGATCAGGCATCTAAGAGGAGATTTACAAGAATAAACCCTGAGGGAGCAGAGCCAAACAGGAAGGAGAATAGAGGAGGCTCAGCCCTGGGAACAAGAAAAGAACCCCTAGTGAGGCCCCCTGTCCCAGGTTCACAAGAACTCTTGAGATTGACTCATTCCAAGAGAGCTCTCAGCCTTCAACCTGCAGGTAAAGGTAATAACATCCAGAAACACACATACTGACTAGACTGAAAGTATGTAGGCAGAGTCAAGAGAGGGCAGGAACAGGCTGAGATGGGATTAGAACCTAGGTCTCTGAACTCCAAGTCCATGATTCTTCCCTCTACATCTTATGGGTGTTTACTGCCACCCCTCAACTTGTAAGGACAAAAGCCCCCAAAATGGCAGAACACTACAGGAAGCTGTGGTTGGACAGGTGGCTGGGCCACAACAAATGAAGCCAAGATTGTGTGTTTAGTCCCCATGGGAGCCAGGTCCCAGTGGTCTATGTCCACAGACACACCCCATAAAGTTGTTTCGCTGTCCTGCAGCCAAGAGTAAGGGGCCACCAAGAAATGGATGGGAAAGTGGCCATTGATGAGTACAAATGCTCCCTATTACAACACACGTCCTACTCCTGACAGCCCCCAGTACTGTCTTTGTGAATAAAAGATCATAGTATCAGACCATGTTCTTCTTGAAGTCAGAGAGTGAATATTCTTTTTTTAATTGTACATTCCCATGATTTTATTAAAATTAAAGACTTAGGCAACCAGCTCTACAATCTAGTTTTAGAACATTCCCATCACCCAAAAAAGTTCCCTTGTGCCCTTTTATAGTTCAGTCAAATTCTTGTGCACAACCTTAGAAAACCAGGGATCTTTCTATTCATAAGAGAGTGAATATTCTTTAATTTAAGCAGGACCCAGTGCCGTGATTAATATATTATGGGAAAGAAGTGCTTGATAAGTGTTGTTTCTGGACTAAGCTGGTGAAAGGGTTAACTTTGCAATTTCTCAAGCTAAGTCTATTTTTACTCAGGCTTGTCCCACTGTTCAAATAAAGAAAAATGAAGGCCAAATAGATAGGATATTATCTCTCCTTTGTCGGATCTTGGAAGTTTTTATTTTTTCTGCTGCTGTTACAGCCCTAGTCCAACAGACACGAGCACATTGTGCGTGCGTGTTAACCCCCTACTATACTGTAAGCTCATTATGGGAAGGCACAAGCTTGATCTTCCTTATATCTCATGGCAACACAATGTCTGGAACAAAACAGGACCCAGCAAGTAACTATTTAATTGGAATTGACTTTGAATTCTGAGGCCTCTGACCAGCTTGAACCTAGAGGCCAGCTGTGATAAACTCTACTCTAGGCTATACCTGTTCTCAAGACATTGTCTTTCTAGGTCATTGATCTCTGCTCATAGATATGAATGGGTTTTAGCAGCTCCTAATATCAGAACTGATGCTGAGGGTCAAAGTGTAAGCTCATTTGCGCTGTCAATTGCTATCTCATATGGTTAACCTAAGTGATATATTGATCCTGATTGCCTGGAAATGCACTTGGAAAAGGGCTAGGTGACATTTCTAAGGAGAGACAAGATGCTTTCAAGTAAATTAGAAGCATCAGAAGATTCTGTGCACAGAGGAGGAAGTCACCTCAAAGGAGCAGCTCCTGAAAATGTGGGTTGAATTAAGCCCCCTCTTATATTCCAGATCCTCTAATAACCTCTGACATCTAAGAGATATGGTTGCCTGCCCCATCACATGTGCTACAGTCAAAGTACCAAGGGTTTTTGCACACAAAGTGGTTGTGATTGTCAGAAAGACAAATGTAGAAAATTCTGACTCACACGGAAAGCAAGTGTAAGTACCTAAAGGCTCGGGTTTGAAAGATGGTTGCTTTGGCTTTATAAATAAAACATAACCCCTTTTGTTTACAAAGCACTCTGTACTTTTCAGACAACTTTCACTTCTCCTTTAATCCCAATAGTACCTGCCATAACCCCGTGGCAGAGAGTAGGCCATCATAGTTATGCTCAGATGAGACATGAGGAAATTGGGGTTCCAAAAAGATGTGCTGGCTTGACCAAATTCACACAATTAGATCATGTCCAACTTTCAACTACAATCAGGGATCTTTCCATTAAGTCTCACAGGTTGTAACCCTGGAGAAAAACATAGTCTTAAGAAAGGCAGGGCAGTCCAGGGCACGTTAGTTCTATGCATGCAAGTTTAACAAGTGATTGGGAGGATTCATTCATTGGATCTGCCTGTAGCTTAAGCTCCAGCTTAATAGGCAGATAGCAGAAAAGCAAGAGCTACCAGGAACCTGGATTCCCAGAGGCAAGTCAAACACCCAGGGGTAGATTCAGGATTTGTAGCCTTAAGCTTATATAATTTAGGAATCACTCTCTCAGAAAAGAATACAAGTTGACAAATTCAAACTTAAGTGGAAAAGTGAATGTTTGTTTAGAATGAGAAAATACATCACAATAAATTACATATTTTTAAAAAGCTGACATGTATCACAAACACCAGTTTTTTAACTTTTAAAAATAACTTAGTACTTTTATTAATTGTCTGACAAATCTCTCCATTGCTTCATTTCCCATACATTATTAAATGCATAACCACCTCCTCAGACAACAGTTATAACAGTTTCAATAGAGAGAATAGAAACATAATTTAGTCTTTCCTCTACATAATTGATGAGCATTTGTTTTTTATCATTGATAATTTAGAGAAGTTTCTTTTGACTTCATAACTTGTAATTAGCAATGACATGTAAATTTTTAGAGTTGTTGACAAATCTGGGAGAGTTCCCGTCAAGTTTCTCTCATGTGAGCTGTTATGATTTAAGAATTTTTTATTGGAAAGCTTGTAACTCCGTATATCTCATATCTCGTTTCTCCCCTACTAGCCACATCCATCCAGTAGCAGCCATCACAGCACACCCTCCTGTTATAACTTCCAGCCCTACAACTTTGGACGCTGATTTGGGGGCACACTAGGGTGTAGAAATATTCCCAGAAGCCATTCCTACATTGGAGCAGCTGGCAATAACTTAACTGTGCATGGAAAGGACAGTGACCTATATTAATAAAGTCACTATACCCAGACTACATGTCTCATTTCTTCTCCTTAGCTGGGTTCCAAATTGCCCAAGGCATTTCAACATCTTCCAACACAAAGGGAAGTAAGATACTGTGGAAGCTGAAGATAAAAGAGAATGATCTTAACTAACTGTGGTTAAAAAAATTTTACTATGCAAAATGCATAATCATGGGACTGTATAACAGGTCTCTCCCCATGCCATAGAAGAAGCCTCTACTGGTGAAAGTGTTAGTTACTCAGTCACGTCTGACTCTTTGCGACCATAGGCTGTAGCCTGCCAGCCTCCTCTGTCCATGGAATTCTCCAGGCAAGAATACTGAAGTGGGAAGCCATTCCCTTCTCCAGGGAGTCTCCCTGACCCAGGGATTGAACCCAGGTCTCCTGCTTTGCAGGCAGATTCTTTACCACCTGAGCCACCTAGTGAGAAGCTCTGCAAATACCCCTTTTGCCCATTGGTGATTTTGCCCATCAATAAACTGAGATTGCCAGTCACGTCTACTCCTCTAAGAGGCCCTAGGCTTGGCCTGGATAAGCGATGAATTCACGGGGATTAAACACGGGCTTTTTGATCATGATCCAGAATGTCTGGCATCTACCACACTCATTCTCAGCACAAGGTGTGGGATAAAATACCAGATCAATTGAAACCGTGGGAGGTAAAAAACCTTTTGAGCTCCTTGGAGAGAAAAGAAGGAAACACAACAAAAAGGCTGTTTTGCATACTCGCTGGGGTCTGCTATAAGGCCTGCTTCGCTCTGGTGCTGAAAGGCAGGCCAGTGGATCCCATTGCACCCTGGCATCCTGGCTTTCATGTCCCTCCATGCTCCAGGCCTTACTGCAGATCTGGATAAAAGCCTTCTCCTCCCTCTGACCAGGGCAGCTGCCTAGTTTCACTTTACTCTGACAAATCTCCTACAGCCCCAGTAAACGGCTGCCACTTACTACTTCTTTAAGGGTCTTAACAAAACTCGCTTAATCCTCCTGGCATGGAATCCAGCTACAGCAGGGCAGGTTTTACCGGGTGTGTCATTGCAGGACTCTGTGCCCATCATTACATGGCTCCAGCTTCCTCAGTGACACGCACTGCTTCCCACTGCCCGCCCTCTGCTGCCGCCACCACCGCCTTTATGCTAGGACTAAGCTTTGTGTGATTCTCTGCAGAGTACAGATGGGGAGTGGAAAGACAGATGTAAAAAAGACAGGTAGAGAGAGGGAAAAGACAGGGAAAGTTAGAGAAAATGGTATCGAGTCCCTAAGGAAATCAGATGTTCTCTTAACTCAGCCAAAGGAAAGATTGAGCTTATATTTTTAAGCCTGCAGGCTGTTGGCAAGGAAAATAAACCTCCTAATAGACCCTGAATCCAGTGACAGCAAGAAAGAATGAATGGAAAAATAAGGACAGGTGAGTGGGGGTGGTGGGAGTTGGGGGAGGTGACTGGCTTTTCCTTAAAGGATACTAGGAGAGGAGTCCTTTGGATGTAGAACGTTGGTTCACTTAGCGATACTCAACACCAATAGACTTCACTGATTTTGCCACAAAGGTTTTGGATCAGTGACTTATACCAGCATGTACACTAATGTAGAAATCAAATGGGTGGCTCTTGAATGGGTGGCTCTTGAGCCTGGAGAAACCATAGGGAAACTTCATGGCATGTTAGACTTAAATGATTAGTTACTACTGTCACCAGTAGCAGCAGCAGCAGCAACACCACTTTCACCATTTTGATCTTTTAGATGGGAAAACCCTTTAAGAATAGGCTCCTTGTATCTCAAAATTCCCTTCTCACCCTAAGGCTTCTAATTAACAGACCCCTTGGCCCAGCAGCACAGAAATTCTTCCCACATAGCTCTCTCCTCTGTCCTCCACCTCTTAAACATTCTTCCATGTATATGATTATATGCATTCTGGTATGAAGCCAGATATCATAGAAAAGCTGGCTTGAAACTCAACATTAAAAAAAAAAAACTAAGATCATAGCATCTAGTCCCATCACTTCACGGCAAATAGGAGGGGAAAATGTGGAAGCAGTGACAGATTTGATTTTCTTGGGCTCCAAAATCCCTGCGGATGGTGACTACAGCCATGAAATTTAAAGGACATTTGCCCCTTGGAAGGAAAGCTATGGCAAAACTAGTCAGCATATTAAAAAGCAGAGACATCACTTTGCTGACAAACACGCATATAGTCAAAGCTATGGTTTTTCCAGTAGGCATGTACAGATGTGGGAGTTGGACCATAAAGAATAATTTAATTTAATTAAAGAAGAATTTAATTCTTCGGAGTGCCGAAGAATTAAAGCTATTGAACTGGTTTTGGAGAAGACTCTTGATAGTCCCTTGACTGCAAGGAGATCAAATCAGTCAACCCTAAAGGAGATCAACCCTGAATACTTATCAGAAGGACGAATGCTGATACTTTGGACACCTGATACAGAGAGCTGACCCATTGGAAAAGACCCTGAGGGCAAAAAGAGAAGAGGGCAGCAGAGGATGAGATGGCTAGATAGCATCACAAGCTCAATGGACGTGAATTTGAGCAAACTCCTGGAGACAGTGGACGAGAGAGGAGCCTGGTGGGCTGCAGTCCATGAGGTCACAAAGAGTCGGACACAACTTTGAGACTGAACAACAAACAGGTAGGAAACAGAAGAAAAGGATGAAAAAGGAAAAATGAAGAAGTAGCAACACAATTTAAATTTGAAATTGCCTGGAACATGCCAGGCAGACACTGTTTGTCTAGGTATTCAGAAACCATATGCAGATCACAAGCAAATGAACCCATGGCCCTTTTAACTAATTTGATACAGCTGGATGTGGCTCTGAGGAAAAGCCTAATGGAGCCACCTGCTATGAACAGGGAAGGAATAGCCCCCTTGGTGGTATTTCACCCCTTCTGCTTTTGCTACCAGTTTCAACTAGGGGAAGTAACGAGCTGGTGTAAAACAATAAATAAGTAATATATTAGGAGAAATAGACATTATATGGAAAATAAATAGTAATGTTTGGATTTCATTCAAGCTGTCATTATTTTGTACTGAGAAATTATCAAGAGGCATTGACCCACCTATCAAACCTCAAAATGTAATACACACTAAGCATCCTATGACAAGAGACTCGGGGTAGATTAGTCAGAGGTACCAGGGTTTCCAGGCATGTCTTTTGTGGTGGGAGTAGGAAGGGCCAGGTTTCTGCTGCCTGGGATTAGAGAAGGGAGGGTCAGGTTTCAGCTCTGAGCCAGCTACCAGCAGTCAGCAGGGGGCAGGAGTAACAGCTGGCCAAGCTGGCTTCCTGTTTGGAGTATTCTCTGATCTTTGACTGAGCGACAGAAAGACGATGCTCCCACACTACAGTCAGAAAAAACAAATTGTGCTTCTTCCTTCATCTGTCTGCCCTCACTGGAGGGGCTGTAATCAGGGACTGCTGACCTGACTTCCCTGCAGGGCCCTTTCCTTGAAGTCTCCTACCCTCCTGGCTCCTACAGAGAAGTTGGTCTATTAGGCTTAGGATGACTCAGGACGAGACAGTTTCAAATTTCCCGAAGATTCAAGTGTAGATGAGGATTCGAAGGAGGAAAACATATGCATATATATGTGATCAGCATTTGTATATATATGTGTGTGATCATATATATGTGATCAGTAGAGGAGACACTTAAAGGTAGCTAGAAGAGGCCTTTGCAACATGAATACACCTACTCATGTGGCCAATATGACTTCCTATACATGTGGCACCTGTAAGGGAAGGGGGCCATTTCCCAGAACTGAAAATGGAAAAATATGTTTGAGTGTGCCTAGCCATGAGGCACACTTCAAGTCTTCAAGTCTGCAGGCAGCATTCTTAAGGGAATTCAGCTTCAGGAGATTCATAGGGCTCTCATCTCTATTTCAAACAGTCAAAGTAGCAGAACCACTAGGATCATTGACAGGCAGGCAGGCAAACAGACTTATTGGGATTTGACTTCATGCAACTGTGAAACCTGGTTAAGCAGGTTTCTTCTAAGTATCTATATAGCTGCTGTTGGAGCTAGGAGTCCATGGGGCAGACAGGCAGAAAGAGAGGGAAAGGAAGAACAAATAGAAGCCCACAAACTCACCAAAATGGAGTGAAATGCGCATGAGTTCTTCCCTCTGGCCTTGGTGGTGTGACTGTCCTGCAGAAGCCAAGGCCCTCTGTCATGGAGCTAAAAACATGAATCTTGCCTAACAGTAAAACCAATAGATCTAGAAGAAGGCAGGACAACTGAAGGCCAAAATGCTGCTTCATGCTGATGAGGTGAATCAGTAAATCAGTGACAAGGTGTGTGAGCCACAAATGGCTGCTCCTTCACTTACACCCTCCACTTTCCATACAGGAATCTCTCTTGTGGCTTATCCAACAGGAAACATAGAGGAAAGGGAAGTCTGGGGAATGCAGTTCAGTCTACCACTTATCACAAAAGCACCATGCTCTCAAAAGTCTCTCTCTCAACAGGGATGGATTAGGTCCCGGGCTCAGCCTCTGCCAATAGGCTGAGTGTCAGGGCATCACAAGCAGAATTTCTAGGCTTGTGGCACTGGCCCATGCCAGGACTGGAGGAAGGACACCGAAGAACAGCTGAGTAGAAGTTTCCAGAGTAACACAAACATGTCAAGGAACAGTGATGGAGAGGGAGGCCTGGCCTGACACAGCCTCTGCCTTCTTTTCCAGCCCCACTTGGACTAGTCAAGTGACCATGCACTGCCATGTCTCCAAGCCCACTGGCAGATACTCCTGTCTCTGCCTGGGCTGGGGACTTGGTCATTTCATCATTCAGCACTGACTGCTATAGACGGAGGCTTCAGCTCTGCCAGAGGAAGCCAACAGGAAGGCTCTCCTCATCCTCAATTTTCACTTCGATAATGACTTTCATTGCAGGGACTTACAATTAGCTGTGTTCTACTAATGCAACGATGAAAATGGAGGAAAACTGCCTGGGGTTGGATAGAAAGGAGTTATATGTTATAGCTCCAGGTTGGCATGCACAGAGATCATTAAACTCCTCATTAACTGAGCCGGGGCTTTGCCAGGACCTCGGGCAGGTGTTCTGGGACTGAGCACGTGCGTGACTCCCTAGGAGGAGCACATCCAAAAGGTGACAGTGATGGTTGAGGGGGAAGGGTCTCTAATTCCTTACACTCTTCTCAGTGAGGCAGGCCTCAGAAATGCCTCTTTCCCTTGAGATCTCTTAGAGAACGTCAGCTGTTCAATCCTAGAGAAGCCTGTTTCAGCACAACAGACACGCACCCTGATGCTGATGCTCAATCTAACTTACCAGATGGCATTGAAAAGTCACAGCTTCCGTTTTTCTTACCCTGACAAGGTTTGAGAAGGGTAGAAATAAAACACTTCTTCCAAGTGAAATAGTGTCTATTCTGGCACCGTGGAGGCTTCATTCCAACACGAGCACTCAGAGGCTTGCATATGCCTGTGTGCACGTGCCGGAGTGCCTGTGTGAACAGAAGGCTGGGAGATGGTGTAATTCCTAAACCTCCACACTCCTGTGGTGTCCTTCAACCTCTAATGCTGAAAAATAAAAAGCATAAGTCACAGAATGGGCACAAAAAACAGTCACAACACGCATCAGGGAAAAGCAAACTAAGTGTACAAGGACTTAACTCAGAATCAGCCTTCACAGCCCAGAATATCAACAGCATCTTAATCAAGAGCCTTAAGAAAGTTAAGCAGCCGAAACAGAGATGGCCTCAGAGTTGGAGTTCTGTTCTCAGTGGTGTGGTACCTTCTCTAATAAGTCAGTTTATGCTGTCGTATATTATGAATTGCTCTGCAAAGCAGTCTGAGTGTGGTGGGGTTGGCGGTGGGGGGAGTCTGTTCAAGATCATCAAAGATTCTAGAGCAAATAATAAGTTGAGACTAGGAGAGGTTAAGGAATTGTTAAACTGTGGCAGAGTAGGCAGTAAGAAGTTCAGAAGGCAGAACTGGCTTAGTTTCAACTCTGCTACTTTGGGCCAATGATCAGGGTGGATCCTGAGCCTCAGATTCCTCACCCATAATATATCAAGATAACATTATCCATGCCACAGGAATTTTTCTCCCAAGTAAATAAGAGATGAAGTATGCATAAAACTGTACCTGACAAAGAAAAAACAAAGTTAGTATCTGAGATATTCCATTATTAATTCTACTACTTATCATATTTATATAATATACATGAGGAGGTTAAGAATATTGTCCAAAGTCATATTAGTATAAATAGAATGACTGAAACTTCAGGCTGTTGACTTCAAAGCCTGCATGTTCATTTCATTCCATTCTGCCTGCCTCCCCATGTTGGCCACAACAGTCAAAAGCAGGCATTTCCTCACTCACATTTCTGGGGTGAGGTTTTCTCAGATCCATGTCTTTGCAGAAATATAAGCGGAATAATTTTGATATTCATATCACAAAGCTGTGAAGGTTGTATCTTTTTGGCAGGTTACTCGAGCCTAGGTTTCAAAACTTTTACCTGCCCTGAAGTGCTCTTTAACCTTCAATTCTGGACCCTATATGCACCTCTTGGTAGAACAAGTCCTTAATGCTTTCCTTAGTTATCTGGGACCTCCAAGACCGCCTCCTTGAGCTAGCCTCTAGTAACAGTGGCCCCTTAATCCTTTCTGAGATGCAGCCTTGCCTCTCAGGATAGCTAACATTCTGTGGCTTCCCACATGAGATTAATGTATTCTAGGTCCTCCATTCTTTGTGTCTAACTCAGCAAAAAGCACCGGAGCCTTTGCATCTGCGTTGGTCACAGTGGGGGAAACACTTTTCCTTCTTCTTGATAATCCATGTGGAGTGATGGACAAGGTGTCTACCCAGCACCAACCTTGATCCACTGTGAGCAAAGCTGATCCCTGCATTGGTCAGATCAGGAGGATGTAGCCAAATATGGCATCATTAAACTGGTCAACCAGCTGCAAGACATTACCAGCTGCCATGTTAATCATTAATGAGGCAGACAGTGCCTGTTGCCTGTGTAGTGAACCAAACATTATGACTTGGGTTTTCATTTCATTTAAAATTAACTCACTGAATGAAGAATCGGCCCCCAGCTTGTGAGAGACAGAGCTGCTGGCACAAAGAGGGGACTGGCAGGCCAGAAGTACAAAAGGAACAGAAAGTCCCTCATCGATATGATCCAACTGTATGTAGGCCATGTCTTTTAATTCAATTCGATCTCAGCTCCTCAAAGCTGCCACTCAAAATATTTCTGTGTTCCCAAGCAGCCTCCATGTGTCACAGTTCCTTCCTGCCATGGCATGTGCTGATGCCTCTCCAAATTACTTTTACTATGTCTTTAAATCTAGGCAAAGTGAGAGTAAAGTCCTACTCTTCATTTTTGGATTGTAATTTTCCTCTTCAGGAAAAGCAAATGTAACTTTTATTTTTTATTATTATGTATAATAATAAAAATTTATTTATTTATTATTATGTATAAACACACACAAAAGTAGAATAACCAATGAACCTTGATGAACAAACCATTCTTCAATCATCATTGACCTTTTACCAGTCTTGCCTCATTATCTCCCCAAATATGTTGCTTTTGTTTTTCCTAGAATTTTTTTAAAGCAAAGCCTAAATATCATCTCACTCTATTTAAAAATTCTTTATTATGGATCTCTAACTGATAAGGAGCTTCCCAGGTGGCACTAGTGGTCAAGAACCCACCTGCCAATGCAGGAGACATAAGAGACACAGGTTCAATCCCTAGCTCGGGAAGAGCCCCTGGAGGAGGGCACAGCAACCCACTCCAGTATTCTGGCCTGGAAAATTCCGTGGACAGAGGAGCCTGGAGGACTACAGTCCCTAGGGTTGCCATTACCCATTTATCTATGTGTGTATGACCACTATGGCATTAGAAAGCCTAACAGAAATTAACAAGTGTTTATTATTACCATCAAATAATGAGAACATATTCAAATTTCCCTGATTATCTCAAAAATGTCAAATTATAACTGGTTTTTCTATTCAGGATCTATACAAGCTCCACACAGTGCTCTTGATTGTTAGATTTTATTCCATAAACTGCTCCTTTCCTTTCCTCACTCTCATCCTTTTTCCCAGAAAAGTTAGTAAAACTGAGCCCTCTGTTTGCTAAAACATCCTGTATTCCAAATTTGGCTGATCACTTCCTCATAGTGTTATTGAACTTGTTCTTCTATTCTCAAGTTTCCCATAAACTAAAGGTTAAAGCTGGAGATTTGATTAGGATCAAATTCAGATTTTCTTTAAGTGAAAATCATTCATAGAATGTGCTGTATAGTTCTTCCTACATCATGTCATAAGGTACATGATGTTTGGAGTCTTATCTTTCGTGATGATAAGACTTCCAGTGGGAACAGAGAATCCCTCCATTATATCACCCTTCTTTTTCACCTAAAAATTATGTACCACTTGACCAGCGGATGATCTGTTGTATCATTAGCAGTTGAGAATGGGAATTTTCAATCCCATTACTCCTTGTAATTCCCATCTATTAATGGGAATTTTGTAAACAAGAATCTGTCCTTATCAGCCAGTGATATCCCTAAATACAGTTCCTGTAGGAAAGGCAAGATAATTGCTTAATTCTTTCCCATTCTTTGATAATCTTCAGAGTAATAAGTTATGTCTTAGAAAGACATAGTAGTGACCAATTTTATTTTTTTAACATTAAAGTCATGAGTTTTTATATGTTTCATGTGTTTCAACTAAAACGTAGTGTGTTGTTTTTTTTTTTTTTTTAATGATAAACTTGGCCCAATTAATTGGGCTTCCCTGGTAGCTCAACTGGTAAAGAATCTTCCTGCAATGCTGGTTCAATTCCTGAGTTGGGAAGATCCAGTGAAGAAGACACAGGCTACCCACTCCAGTATTTTTAGGCTTCCCTGATGGCTCAGACAGTAAAGAATAAGCCAATTGGGAGTACCCTTGAGTTGGCTTCATTGTTCTTTTGACATGACCATTAGGTTTTTTTAATATACTTTTTACTGTGGTAAAATGTATGCATAAAATTTGTCACTTGAATCATTTTAAGTGTACAAATCAGTAGTATTAATTCTACTTCAGTATTGTGCAACCATCACCACTATTTCCAAAACATTTTCACTACTCCAAACAGAATTAAACATTAATTAACACTAAACAATAATTCCCTATCTCCACTCCCAGCTTCTGGACTAAAATCTATTTATGTCAGTATGAACTTGTCAGTTCTAGATATTTCATATAAGTGAAATCAAAAACATTTGTCCTTTTGTGTTTGGTTTAATTCACTTAACATAATGTTTTCAATATTGATCTATGTTTCACCTATGTTCACTCCTTTTTATGACTGAATAATATTTTACTGTATGTATACACCACAGTTTATCCATTCATCTGTCAATGTACACTTCATTGTTTCCACCTATTGACTATTGTGAATACCGCTGCAATGAACACTGACACACATATCTGTTTGAGTCCCTTGTTTCAATTCTTTTGAACATATATAACAAGGAGTGGAATGCCTGGGTTACATGGTAATTCTGTATTTAACTTTTTGAGGAGCTGCCAAATTGTTTTTCACAGCAGTTGAGCCATTTTTACATGCCCACCAGCAATATATAAGGGCTCCAATTTCTCCATATTCTCAACACGACTCATCAGTCTTCAATAGCTTACCAGTTTTCTGGCACACATAACGCTCAAAATCATCTTGCACATTTATTGCTCTAAACTTTAAACCAACCATTTCTCTATGAAGTTCTCCTTCCTTTAAGTTGAGAATAGTATTTAAAGAACACAGACTGGATACTGGGGTGCTCAGAGATGCTGTGTTATTGTTGCTCCTGGGTCATTTCAATTAACAGATATTTACATTATTAACAGAGATTATTCAATTAACAGAGATATTGTTTAGGTGCTAAGTCATGTTCTAATCTTTCATGATTCCATGGACTGTAGCCCACCAGACTCCTCTGCCCATGGGATTTCCCAGGCAAGAATACTGGAGTGGGTTGCCATTTCCTTCTCCAGGTGATCTTCCTAACCCAGGGATCAAACCCACATCTCCTGCTCTGGCAAGCAGATTCTTTACCACTGAGCAGCCAGGGAAGCCTGATATTTACCCTACTGGTGCTCCTTTAATTTTGAGATTTTCCAGCTGGCAGTTTTTTTTTTTGTTTGTTTGTTTGTTTTAAAAAAGCAAGACTAGGATCATAACTATTTGGGGTTGGCTTTTTTTTTTTTTATGTTTCCATAAAAATTTTTAAATTATTTCTAGTTCTGTGAAAAATGTCATTGGTATTTTGACAGAGATGGAACTGAATTTGTAGATTGCCTTGGGTAGTATGGTCATGTTTAACAATATTGATTTTTCCAATCCAAGAACACAGTATATCTTTCTGTTTGTGTTGTCTTCAGTTTCTTTCATCAGTGTCTTATATTTATCCAAGTACAAGTCTTTTTCCTCCTTAGATAACCTTATTCCTAGGTATTCTTTTTGATGTGATGATACGTGAAATTGTTTCTTTAATTTCTTTCTGTTCTTCTTTTGCTGAAGTATAGGAAAGCAAGAGACTTCTGTGTAATAATTTTGTATTCTGCAACTTTACCAAAGTCATTGATGAGCTCTAGCAGTTTCATGGTAGCATCTTTAGGATTTTCTATGCATAGTATCATGTCATCTGTAAACAGTGACAGTTTTACTTTTCCAATTTGAATTTTTTTTCTTCTCTAATTGTTGTGGCTTATGACTTCCAAAATTATGCTGAAAAAAAAAGTGGTAACTGTGGGATCCTTGTCCTATTCTCAACCCTAGAAGAAATGCTTTCAGCTTTTCATTGTTGAGTATGATGTTAGCTGTGAGTTTGTCATATAAGTCCTTTATTACTGCCCAAGTAGCCAAACAATCTTGAGAAAGAAAAACAGAGCTGGAGGGATTATATGCACAGGCTTTAGGCTACATTACAAAGCTACAGTCATCAAAAGTGTATGGTACAAGTACAAAAACTGATACAAATACCAACAAAACAGGATAGAAAGCCCATAAACCCAAGCACTTATGATCAATTCATCTATGACAAATGAGGCTATTATATACAGTGGAAAAAAGAAAGTCTCTTCAATACATGGTGCTGGGAAAACTGGACAGCTATATGTAAAAGAATGAAATTAGAACATGCTCTAACACCGTATACTAAAATAAGCTCAAAATGTATTAAAGTCCTAAATATAAGACCAGATGTTATAATATTCTTAGAGGAAAACATAGGCAGAACACTGTTTGACATAAATCACAGCAACTTTTCTTGGATCATCTCCTAAAGTAAATAAAACCAAAAAATAAACAAATGGTACCTAATTAATCTTAAAAACTTTTGCACAGCAAAGGTAATCATAAAACAAAATGAAAAGAAAAACTACTGAATGAGAGAAAAATATTTGCAAATGATATGACCAATAGGGATTAATGCAAAGCATATAGGAACAGCTCATACAATTCAACAACAAGAAACAAACAACCCAGTTAAAAAAAATGGGCATAAGAAGTGAATAGACATTTCTCTAAAGACATACAGGTGGTCAACAGGCACACAAAAAGACATTTAACATCATTAATCATCAGGGAAATGTAAATCAGAACCACAATGAACTATCACCACACACCTGTCAGAATAGCTATGATCAGAAAGAAACAGAAATAACAAGTATTGGCAAAGATGTGGAGAAAAGGGAAACTTTTCCACTGTTGGTGGAAATGTAAATTAATGCAGCCACTATGGAAAATGGTATGGATTCTCAGAAAACTAAACATAAAACTACCACATGGTCCAGCAGGTCTTTTCTGGGAAGAAAAGAAAAAAAAACTAATTTGAAAATAACATGTGACCCAATGTTTATAGCAGCCTTATTTACAGTTGCCAAGAAATGAAAGCAATCTAAATGTCCATCCACAGAATGCAAACTAGTACAGCCACTACAGAGAACAGCGTGGAGATTCCTTAATAAAACTGGAAATAAAACTGCCTTATGACCCAGCAATCCCACTGTTGGACATACACACCAAGGACACCAGAATTGAAAGAGACGCTAGTACCCCAATGTTCATTGCAGCACTGTTTATAATAGCCAGGACATGGAAGCAACCTAGATGTCCATCAGCAGATGAATGGATAAAAAAGCTGTGGTACATATGCCCGATGGAGTATTACTCAGCCATTAAAAAGAATACATTTGAATCAGTTCTAATGAGGTGGATGAAACTGGAGCCTATTATACAGAATGAAGTAAGTCAGAAAGAAAAACACTGATACATATACTAACACATGAGAACCCCATGAACAGTATGAAGAGGCAAAATGATAGGATACTGAAAGAGGAACTCCCCAGGTCAGTAGGTGCCCAATATGCTACTGGAGATCAGTGGAGAAATAACTCCAGAAAGAAGGGATGGAGCCAAAGCAAAAACAACACCCAGTTGTGAATGTGACTGGTGATAGAAGCAAGGTCTGATGCTGTAATGAGCAATATTGCATAGGAACCTGGAATGTCAGGTCCATGAACCAAGGCAAATTGGAAGTGGTCAAACAAGAGATGGTGAGAGTGAATGTCGACATTCTAGGAATCAGCGAACTCAAATGGACTGGAATGGGTGAATTTAAATCAGATGACCATTATATCTAGTACTGTGGGCAGGAATCCCTCAGAAGAAATGGAGTGGCCATCATGGTCAACAAGAGAGTCCGAAATGCAGTACTTGGATGCAATCTCAAAAATGACAGAATGATCT
>NW_011494861.1:19195351-19196562 GCF_000754665.1 Bison bison bison
ACATGGACATCACCAGATGGTCAACACCAAAATCAGATTGATTACATTCTTTGCAGCCAAAGATGGAGAAACTCTATACAGCCAACAAAAATAAGACCAGGAGCTGACTGTGGCTCAGATCATGAACCCCTTATTACCAAATTCACACTTAAATTGAAGAAAGTAGGGAAAACCACTAGACCATTCAGGTATGACCTAAATAAAATCCCTTATTATATAGTGGAAGTGAGAAATAGATGTAAGGGCCTAGATCTGATAGATAAAGTGCCTGATGAACTATGGAATGAGGTTCATGACATTGTAAGGAGACAGGGATCAAGACCATCCCCATGGAAAAGAAATGCAAAAAGCAAAATGGCTGTCTAGGGAGGCCTTGCAAATAGCTGTGAAAAGAAGAGAAGCAAAAAGCAAAGGAGAAAAGGAAAGATATAAGCATCTGAATGCAGAGTTCCAAAGAATAGCAAGGAGAGATAAGAAAGCCTTCTTCAGCAATCAATGCAAAGAAATAGAGGAAAACAACAGAATGGGAAAGACTACAGATCTCTTCAAGAAAATTAGAGATACCAAGGGAACATTTCATGCAGATGGGCTCAATAAAGGACAGAAATGGTATGGACCTAACAGAAGCAGAAGATATTAAGAAGAGGTGGCAAGAATACACAGAAGAACTGTACAAAAAAGATCTTCATGACCCAGATAATCACAATGATGTGACAACTGACCTAGAGCCAGACATCCTGGAACGTGAAGTCAAGTGTGCCTTAGAAAGCATCACTACAAACAAAGCTAGTGGAGGTGATGGAATTCCAGTTGAGCTATTTCAAATCCTACAAGATGATGCTGTGAAAGTGCTGCACTCAATATGACAGCAAATTTGGAAAACTCAGCAGTGGCCACAGGACTAGAAAAGGTCAGTTTTTATTCCAGTCCCAAAGAAAGGCAATGTCAAAGAATTCTCAAACTACCACACAACTGCACTCATCTCACATGCTAGTAAAGTAATGCTCAAAGTTCTCCAAGCCAGGCTTCAGCAATATGTTAACTGTGAACTTCCTGATGTTCAAGCTGGTTTTAGAAAAGGCAGAGGAACCAGAGATCAAATTGCCAACATCTGCTGGATCATGGAAAAAGCAAGAGAGTTCCAGAAAAACATCTATTTCTGCTTTCTTGACTATGCCAAAGCCTTTGACTGTGTGGATCACAATAAACTG
>NW_011494861.1:19196686-19197453 GCF_000754665.1 Bison bison bison
AGAAGCAACAGTTAGAACTGAACACGGAACAACAGACTGGTTCCAAATAGGAAAAGGAATACATCAAGGCTGTATATTGTCACTCTGCTTATTTAACTTCTATGCAGAGTACATCATGAGAAACGCTGGACTGGAAGAAACACAAGCTGGAATCAAGATTGCCGGGAGATATATCAATAGCCTCAGATATGCAGATGACACCACCCTTATGGCAGAAAGTGAAGAGGAACTAAAAAGCCTCTTGATGAAAGTGAAAGTGGAGAGTGAAAAAGTTGGCTTAAAGCTCAACATTCAGAAAACGAAGATCATGGCATCTGGTCCCACCACTTCATGGGAAATAGATGCAGAAACAGTGGAAACAGTGTCAGACTTTATTTTTTGGGGCTCCAAAATCACTGCAGATGGTGACTGCAGCCATGAAATTAGAAGACGCTTACTCCTTGGAAGGAAAGTTATGACCAACCTAGATAGCATATCAAAAGCAGAGACATTACTTTGCCAACAAAGGTCTGTCTAGTCAAGGCTATGGTTTTTCCTGTGGTCATGTATGGATGTGAGAGTTGGACTGTGAAGAAGGCTGAGCGTTGAAGAATTGATGCTTTTCAACTGTGGTGTTGGAGAAGGCTTTTGAGAGTCCCTTGGACTGCAAGGAGATCCAACCAGTCCATTCTGAAGGAGATCAGCCCTGGGATTTCTTTAGAAGGAATGATGCTAAAGCTGAAACTCTAGTACTTTGGCCACCTCATGCGAAGAGTTGACTCATTGGC
>NW_011494861.1:19197553-19200827 GCF_000754665.1 Bison bison bison
ATTCAGAAAACGAAGATCATGGCATCTGGTCCCACCACTTCATGGGAAATAGATGCAGAAACAGTGGAAACAGTGTCAGACTTTATTTTTTGGGGCTCCAAAATCACTGCAGATGGTGACTGCAGCCATGAAATTAGAAGACGCTTACTCCTTGGAAGGATAGTTATGTCCAACCTAGATAGCATATTCAAAAGCAGAGACATTGCCAACAAAGGTCTGTCTAGTCAAGGCTATGGTTTTTCCTGTGGTCATGTATGGATGTGAGAGTTGGACTGTGAAGAAGGCTGAGCGTTGAAGAATTGATGCTTTTCAACTGTGGTGTTGGAGAAGGCTCTTGAGAGTCCCTTGGACTGCAAGGAGATCCAACCAGTCCATTCTGAAGGAGATCAGCCCTGGGATTTCTTTAGAAGGAATGATGCTAAAGCTGAAACTCTAGTACTTTGGCCACCTCATGCGAAGAGTTGACTCATTGGAAAAGACTCTGATGCTGGGAGGGATTGGGGGCAGGAGGAGAAGGGGACGACAGAGGCTGAGATGGCTGGATGGCATCACTGACTTGATGGTCGTGAGTCTGAGTGAACTCCGCGAGTTTGTGATGGATAGGGAGGCCTGGCATGCTGCGATTTATGGGGTCACAAGGAGTCAGACATGACTGAGCGACTGAACTGAACTGAACTGACCTGCCTCCTGAGAGATCTGTATGCAGGTCAAGAAGCAACAGTTAGAACTGAACACGGAACAACAGACTGGTTCCAAATAGGAAAAGGAATACATCAAGGCTGTATATTGTCACCCTGCTTATTTAACTTATATGCAGAGTATATAAGTTATCATCAGAAATGCTGGGCTGGAGGAAGCACAAGTGGAATCAAGATTACTTGGAGTAATATCAGTAACCTCAGATATGCAAATGACACCACCCTTATGGCAGAAAGAGAAGAACTTAAGAGCCTTTTGTTGAAAGTGAAAGAGGATAGTGAAAAAGTTGTTTTAAAACTTAACATTCAGAAAATTAAGATCATGGCATCTGGTCCCATCACTTCACGGCAAATAGATGGGGAAACAGTTGAAGCAGTGGCAGAATTTGTATTTTGTGGCTCCAAAATCACTGCAGATGGTGACTGTACCCATGAAATTAAAAGACGCTTACTCCTTGGAAGATAAGCTATGACCAACCTAGACAACATATTAAAAAGCAGAGACATTACTTTGCCAACAAAGATCTGTCTAGTCAAAGCTATGTTTTTTCCAGTAGTCACGTATGGATGTGAGAGTTGGACTATAAAGAAAGTTGAGTGCTGAAGAATTGATGCTTTGAACTGTGGTGTTGAAGAAGACTCTTGAGAATCTCTTGGACTGCACAGAGATCCAACCAGTCCATTCTAAAGGAAATCAGTCCTGAATATTCATTGGAAGGACTGATATTGAAGCTGAAACTCCAATACTTTGGCCATCTGGTGAGAAAAACTGACTCGTTTGAAAAGACTGTGATGCTTGGAAAGATTGAAGGTGGGAGGAGAAGGGGACGATGGAGGATGAAGTGGTTGGATGGCATCACTGACTCAATGGGCATGAGTTTGAGTAAACTCTTGGAGTTGTTGATGGACAGGGAAGCCTCTCGTGCTGCAGTCCACGGGGTCACAAAGTGTCGGACACGACTAGTGACTCAACTGAACTGAATAGTTTGTAGCTCTTATTCCCCTACTCGTATATTGCCTCTGTTTCCTATCCCCACTGGTAAACACTAGTTTGTTCTTCCTTTGAGTCTGCTTCCTTTCTGTTACAGTCACTACTTTGCTGTCGTTTTTAGATTCCACATGTAAGTGATACCGTACAATGTTTGTCTTTCTCTGCCTGACTTATTTTAAGGACCATAATGCTGTGCGGGGCTTCTCTGGTGGCTCAGATGGTAAGGAATATTCCTGCAATGTAGGAGACATAAAGAGATTCAGGTTCGATCCCTGGGTTGGGAAGATTCCCTGGAGAAGGAAGTGGCAACCCACTTCAGAATTCTTGCCTGGAGAGTCCCAGGGACAGGGGAGCCTGGTGGCCTATGGTCCATGTGGCTGTACAGAGTCAGACATGACTGAGCGACTAGCACTTTCGCTTTTAGGACCATCCAAGTCCATCTACCTTGTTGCAAATGGCAAAATTGTTTTTTTCTTAATAGCTGATTAGTATTCCAATCTGTGTGTATGTGTGTATAAACATTCTGTATTTCCTCTATACTTTCTTTCTCTGTGGATGGACATTTATTTTATTTTTTTTCATTTTTATTTTTTAAAATTTATGTATTTTAATTGGAGGCTAATTACTTTACAATCTTGTAGTGGTTGTTGCCATACATTGGCATAAATCAGCAATGGGTGTACATATGTTCCCCATCCTGAACCTCCCTCCCACCTTCCTCCCCATCCCATCCCTCTGGGTTGTCCCAGTACACCAGGCCTGAGTACCCTATCTCATGAATCAAACCTGCACTAGTGATATGTTTCACATGATAATATACATGTGTCAGTGATATTCTCTCAAATCATCCCACCCTCGCCTTCTCCCACAGAGTCCAAAAGACTGTTCTATACATTTGTGTCTCTTTTGCTGTCTCACATATAGGGTCATTTTTACCATCCTTCTAAATTCCACATATATTCATTCAGTTCAGTTCAGTTGCTCAGTTGTATCCGACTCTTTGCGACCCCATGAATCGCAGCATGCCAGGCCTCCCTGTCCATCACCAACTCCCGGACTTCACTCAGACTCACGTCCATCGAGTCAGTGATGCCATCCAGCCATCTATCTCATCCTCTGTCGTCCCCTTCTCCTCCTGCCCCCAATCCCTCCCAGCATCAAAGTCTTTTCCAATGAGTCAACTCTTCGCATGAGGTGGCCAAAGTACTGGAGTTTCAGCTTTAGCATCATTCCTTCTAAAGAAATCCCAGGGCTGATCTCCTTCAGAATGGACTGGTTGGATCTCCTTGCAGTCCAAGGGACTCTCAAAAGCCTTCTCCAACACCACAGTTGAAAAGCATCAATTCTTCAACGCTCAGCCTTCTTCACAGTCCAACTCTCACATCCATACATGACCACAGGAAAAACCATAGCCTTGACTAGACAGACCTTTGTTGGCAAAGTAATGTCTCTGCTTTTGAATATGCTATCTAGGTTGGTCATAACTTTCCTTCCAAGGAGTAAGCATCTTCTAATTTCATGGCTGCAGTCACCATCTGCAGTGATTTTGGAGCCCCAAAAAATAAAGTCTGACACTGTTTCCACT
>NW_011494861.1:19201139-19215616 GCF_000754665.1 Bison bison bison
CTGGCTTGGAGAACTTTGAGCATTACTTTACTAGCATGTGAGATGAGTGCAGTTGTGTGGTAGTTTGAGAATTCTTTGGCATTGCCTTTCTTTGGGATTAGAATGAACATTGATCTTTTTTAGTCCTGTGGCCACTGCTGAGTTTTCCAAATTTGCTGGCATATTGAATGCAGCACCTTCACAGAATCATCTTTTTGGGATTTGAAATAGCTCAATTGGAATTCCATCACCTCCACTAGCTTTGTTTGTAGAATGCTTCCTAAGGCCCACTTGACTTCACATTCCAGGATGTCTGGCTCTAGGTCAGTGATCACACCATCGTGATTATCTGGGTCATGAAGATCTTTTTTGTACAGTTCTTCTGTGTATTCCTGCCACCTCTTCTTAATATCTTCTGCTTCTGTTAGGTCCATACCATTCCTGTCCTTTACTGGGCCCATCTTTGCATGAAATGTTCCCTTGGTATCTCTAATTTCCTTGAAGAAATCTCTAGTCTTTCCCATTATATTGTTTCCCTCTATTTCTTTGCTCTGATCACTGAGAAAGTCTTTCTTATCTCTCCTTGCTATTCTTTGGAACTCTGCATTCAGATGCTTATATTTTTCCTTTTCTCTTTTGCTTTTCACTTCCATTCTTTTCACAGCTCTTTGTAAGACCTCCTCAGACAGCCATTTTGCTTTTTTGCATTTCTTTTTCTTGGGTATGGTCTTGATCCCTGTCTCCTGTACAATATCTTGAACCTCCATCCATAGTTCACCAGGCACTCTGTCTATCAGATCTAATCCCTTGAATCTTCTCACTTCCACTGTATAATCATAAGGGATTTGTTTTAGGTCATACCTGAATGGTCTAGTGTTTTTCCCTACTTTTTTCAATTTAAGTCTGAATTTGGCAATAAGGAGTTCATGATCTGAGCCATAGTCAGCTCCTGGTCTTGTTTTTGCTGACTGTATAGAGCGTTTCCATCTTTGGCTGCAAAAATACAATCAATCTGATATCGGTATTGACCATCTGGTGATGTCCATGTATAGAGTCTTCTTTTGTGTTGTGGGAAGAAGGTGTTCGCTATGACCAGTGCATTCTCTTGGCAAAACTCTATTAGCCTTTGCCCTCCTTTAGGTATATATTAAAAAAAAAAAAAAACCTACAAGAACTTATTGTAGAACACAGTGAATATAGCTAATGCTTTTTAACAATCAGTGGAGTATAACCTTTAAAAATCATGAATCACTATATTATACATCTGTAACATGTAATATTGTACAGAAACTATACTTAAATTAAAAAAAAGAATATTAGGGTTATAGCAAAGACCAAATTCAGGGCACTGACAGTACAATGTAGGCTCAAGTTAAAGATCAAATTAAGAACATGGTTACAAGACTTCTTTTAAGACTTCAGAAAGATTTATGATGGTGTCTCATAGACACCTTTAGCTAAACATAAAATCTTCTAAGGATCTTTCAGGCATTGTACAAAAGCAGCTAAAAGTGGAAAGAGGCCTATCTCAAAGAGATTTGCAGGTGTGGCTTTGTAAAATGTAACCCCCAGTATGCTTCATAGAAAACTTATAAAGTTTTTAAGATAACTTTCCTAATAAAAGCACCACAAGTTTTAACTAAAATGCAGAGAGAGAGCTCATAATACTTCCATGGGCATAAAGAAGGCTAAGAAAAAAAATTCAGTTAAAAATAAGACCATTTCCTAAGAATACCTCAGAGATCCTAGCCCAGATCCCAAACAACATAGTCAAAATCTCCAAAGAACTAATCTCAAAAAGGAGAATTGGGATAAATCATGGAATGTTCCATACTTCCTCAGAGTTGGTAGTACTTGGATATATGGCCAACTGTATTTTAGAATGACTGTGGACCATTGACTGCTACGTTCTTTCCATTTTCCTCTTTAAATGGGAGTAACTGCTGGAGCTCGGAGAAGGCAATGGCACTCCACTCCAGTCCTCTTGCCTGGAAAATGCCATGAGCAGAGGAGCCTGGTGGGCTGCAGTCCATGGGGTTGCTAAGAGTTGGATACAACTGAGCAACTTCACTTTCACTTTTCACCTCCATGCATTGGAGAAGGAAATGGCAACCCACTCCAGTGTTCTTGCCTGGAGAATCCCAGGGATGGGACAGCCTGATAGACTGCCGTCTGGGGTCGCACAGAGTCGGACACGACTGAAGCGACTTAGCAGCAGCAGCAACTACTGGAGCTATTCTATCACTGTCTCATTGTTTTACACTGGATGGCTGTGGGGCGGGGGAGTAACCTTCTCTTCAGACTGAGAAGAGATGCGCTTGAGAAGCTTCATCCACATCTCGACTTGATGTGGGTCTTGAGATGCAAGAGTTGCACATGATGCCATAATTAAAAAGACTTTGGTGACCATGGTGGGGGTGTGTGGTGTAGTTTTCACATAGGATGGATGTGAATTGTGGTGGCCAGGGGGAAGAGGGATGTAGTCTCCAAGATTGCCACCATCAATTCTTCTTCTCCTGCACATATATACTATTCCACATACTCAGTGGTGATATCTAGGCTGAACTTGTGACTTACTTTGAAAAATACAATGCATCAAAAATTATGGTCTAGGGAATTCTCTGGCATTTCAATGGTTAGGACTTCATGCATTCACTGTCAAGAGATTCAATCCCTGGTTGCGGAATTAATACCCCTCAAGTCACACATCATGGCCAAAGAAAAGAGGAAAAGAAGAAAATAAAAAGAGAAATTATGGTCTAGGATTTATGAGTCCATATCTTTAGAGAACTTTCAGTTTCCACTTCTTTGTTGGAAATCAGACACCATAGGTTAAAAACCCGACTACCCTAAGATCATTACTCTGTGAAGAAGCCTAGGTTAGCAATTTGGAGAGTGCCCATAGAATGAAAGAAAGATCAGTCAACCTCCAACTTTTCTGGCAAACCACACTGGTGAAAGCACTGCAGTTTTGAGCACCAAATATAGGAGTAAGGAAGCCATTTTGAACATTCAAAGCCCAGCAGACTCCACTTGAAACAGAACTATTCAACTGAGCCCAGCCCAGATAGCAGAAAGGAAAAATAAGTTTTAACTCTTTAAATCCTCTGCTTGTGAAACTTACCAAGCAGCAATAGATAACTAAAATGAAGATTGAATAAGCTCATCATTGTATATATTTCTTCTAGCATGTCCACTTTTTTCTTTTTAAAAAAAAACAAATACCGTTGCTCCTTGAATTCCCCACGTAGTCGTGTGTGTTGTTCACTTTTCACAGTGTCCTTTAATGTATCTATTATAGTCATTCTAAAGTTCCTCATCTGACCATTTCAACATTCTGGCTATCTGAGGGTCTATTTTTATTTATTCTTTATTATGTATTACATTTGTGCTTCTTTCATTGTCATAATTTTTCCTATGTCAGACATTGTGTACTTTTTAAAAATTAGACTGAAAAGTAAATATTTACTCAAAAAACAGTACATCCCTTTTTCTGTCAGTCCACTATGGTAAAGATGTGTTTCCATCTAATCTGTATTAAACTGGCCTATGTTGTATCTTTAATTATATTCAGTTTACAACTGTATTTAAATATTTTGGGGATAGGATTAGAATTTTCCTTTAGCATAACATAGGATCTGAGCACCAGGGAGGCTTCAAAAAAAAAAAATTATGCTTTGTCTCCCAGTTCTTAACTTTCTGGACCATGAAAGATGCTTTAGGGGTCACTGGGGAGTGATCAGTTCTGACTTTTCAGCCCTAGTTCTGACTGTCTTAGCTCAGGAGAACTACCTGTACTGATGCTCTGTCCCCAGTTTCTGGAGTGCTGTAGCAATGGATTCAGTAAAGACCTGAAGTGTCTAGGAGAGGTTTTTTCCAATTTTGCTTCTTTTTCCCCAGCCTTCCGTGCATTTGGTAAAGAGCCATGAGAGATTTAGTGGGCCTTAGAAGAAGTTTCATAAATTCTTCTGCCCTAATGCCAGCCTTCAGTGAGACACTGCCTTGCACTCAGGAAAGGCCCAGCGTGGGTACAGGATGTGTTCAGTTTATTTGCTTTCCACCACCCCTCATCAGCAACTATATTGTATTTGAGAATATCCCTGCCTTTCATTTAGGCAGACCCTATATTTCTCAGGGGACTTTCTCTTATCACCTTTGCCTGATCCCCCACCTTTGACATCCTTTCCCTGTGTCCTAGGTGAAGACTCAGAACAGAGTTGGCAGGTGGGTACCAACATGCTCTGTGATTAAGGATACCATCCCACCAGCACCCACGCAGTCATTCAAATTCATTAACAGTTAGCTTGAGTTTTCTTTACCCTTGTCTGTGGTGGATTCTTCCCTTTCCCACTGTTCTTCCAGTGATGAACACAGCCATGTGTCTCCTTTCTCCTCAAATATAACTCCTTGAGGTTTCTTTTCATCTTCAGCTCTCTGATGGGTTTTTTTTAAATTACAGTTTATATTTTCCTCAGTCTGTTCTGGGTGCTTAGATAGTCAATGAAAAAGGAAGCTGTATCTGAACATGGATGGAACTAGAGATGATCATACTAAGTAAAGTAAGTCAGACAGAGAAAGACAAATATAGTATGATATCACTCATATGTGGAATCTACAAGTGAACTTATTTATAAAACAGAAGCAGGCTTACAGTCTGAAAACAAACATGATTATGAACGGGGAAATGTCACAGAGAGGGATAAATCAGAAGCTAGGGATGAACACACACACTGAAGAAGTGAAGTGAAGTGAAGTTGTTCAGTCGTGTCCAATTCTTTGCGATCCCATGGACTGTAGCCCACCAGGCTCCTCCGTCCATGGGATTTTCCAGGCAAGAATACTGGAGTGGGTTGCCATTTCCTTCTCCAGGGGATCTTCCTGACCCAGGGATGGAACCCAGGTCTCCCGCATTGCAGGCAGACGCTTTACCGTCTGAGCCATCAGGGAAGCCCGAACACACACACACTACTTCTTATAAAATAGATGACCGACAAGAACCTACCGTATAGCACAGGAAACTCTACCCAATATTCTGTGATAACCTATATGAGAAAAGAATCTTGAAAAGAATGAATATATGAATATGTGTAACTGAATCACTTCGGTGTATGCTTAAAACAAACACATTGCAAATCAACTACACTCCAATAAAATTACTGTTTTCAAAAAGGAAGCTGCATCAAGAAGTGATGATATTTTCAGGCTTACTATTGACTTAGTGAGTTTCAATTTTACAAAACTCACTTTCTCCCTCTGTAAGACAGCTGCCACCTACCACTCAAAGGCTGTGAGGATTACATAGTAAACAGGGAATTGCTTAGAAATGGGAAGGGGTGAAATGCCTGTTCTGCGTTAGGCACAGCCCACCTGCTTGTTTGCCCCATCTCCCTTTTTCACCATATTCACGTCTCTGACAGTTTTTCAGTCAGTTTCTCAAAAGTGTCACACTGTGTAGCCTCTGAAGACACTACTCTCTTTGCTAGGAACTCACGCTTCCTCTTTCCTCTTTTTACCTTGCTACCACTTTGTTTAAATATTATTTCTCCCAGAAAACCTTCCCTGATCCCCTCCACCCCCAGTTAAATGTCTCCTCATCGTGGTATTTATCGTTTTGTACTATGAGTGTATATTATCACGTATACATTCCTCACTGGACTATAAGGTCTCTGAAAGCAGGAACTAAGTGTGTCTCCACTCACTCAATCGCTTCCGTCGAGTCTCTTTGCGACCCTATGGACTGTAGTCCGCCAGGCTCCTCTGTCCATGGGATTCTCCAGGCAAGAATACTGGAGTGGGTTTCCATTTCCTCCTCCAAGAGATCTTTCTGACCCAGGGATCGAACCCGTGTCTTCTGCATCTCCTGCACTGCAGGCAGATTGTTTACCGCTGAGCCACCAGGGAAACCCAAGCAAGTCTTATGAATCACTGTTTCACAGACTATAATAATCGTATATTGGGGTACATAAGAAGCATTTGTTCTTAAATGAATAAATGACCGAATGAATAATTCACTCTGAATAGTTCTATTTCTTCACTTAAAAAGTATTTGTCATAACACCTATTAGGCACATAGCATTGTGAAACAATGTTTATAAATGCACAGCTCCCAGCCTCAAGGAATTTACATCTAGCTGGTAAGAACAGAGAAACACATAGGAAAAGCTAAATAACATTCAAATAGTCAATGAAAAAGATGGTAATATAGAAAAGGAAATTTCAATCATGAAAGGTAAGATCAAATATTTTAACACTGCAAAGTGGCTGATAGAACGAAGGACACAAAATCTGAGAACAAGCCTTTATGTTTGGCAATTAAGAGGTTAACAGTAAACTTTGAGAGAGGATCTCCAGAATTTAGTGACAATAGAAGCCAGATTGCAGGGCATTTGGAGTGAAATAGTGAAGAAGCCCAGTCCGTGGGTGGCACTCACATATTCAAGAAGTTTGGCAAGAAGAGAACAGAGGACCATTCTTTGGAGGCAATCGATCAAGCTGCTTTAAAGGCAGATGGGAAGGATCCCACAGAGAGGAACAGTTTTCAAATACCCAGGGAAGGCAGAACACCTGAGAGAACATCATTCTGAAAGAGGAGACAGGGACCAACTCTACCTCCTGGGGCCAGGGGTAAGCCTAGGAAAGAGAGACACCTCCTTCTCCAAGATAGGAGAAGGAGGGCAGAGACTCTGAGGAAGCAGGTGGAGGAGAAGAACGTGCCAGATGGTTTCCATAGCCCCAGAAATGCACAAAGCAAGACCATTTGATGAAAGGGCAAGAGGACTGCTAACGAGGGAAACTTAAGGACAGTAGATGGGGTGTGTATGCATACATGCTCAGTTGCTTCGGTCATGTCCAACTTCTTTGCAACCCTATGGGCTGTAGCCCACCAGACTCCTCTCTCCATGCGATTTTCCAGGCAAGAATACTGGAGTGAGTAGCCACACCCTCCTCCAGGGGATCTTCCTGACCCTGGGATCAAACCTGTATCTCCTGCATTGCAGGTGGATTCTTAACCACTGAGCCACCAGGGAAGCTGAAGAAGGTGTGAAAGTGAAGTCACTCAGTCATGGCCGACTCTTAGCGACCCCGTGGACTGCAGCCTACCAGGCTCCTCCATCCATGGGATTTTCCAGGCAAGAGTACTGGATTGGGGTGCCATTGCCTTCTCCTGAAGAGGGTATAGAAGAGCTCATATGCAGAAGCAGCCTTTCTGAGAACGTGGTCTCTGTCAGATGTCTTATATTCAGCAAACAGAGCAGATGTATGAGGAACACCTGACATAAGACCTTCCACTGTGATGAGGCTGCTTTCTTCCAGGCAGGCTGGTGTAGACCACTTTCAGGAAAGGCAAAGTCATGCTCAAGTGCATCCTATAGCAGAGTAGTGGAGAAAGGAAGGGAAATGAAACCCAGAGAAGTGTTGCGTCAGATCCTAGGACACAGGAGATCAAAAAAGAGAGATCACATACCTGTTCAAAAAGGTAAAGACCAAACTGAGTAGTGAAGACTGACACAGGAGCTCAGAAGCAAACAGAGGAAAGATAAGTATCAATCAGAATTCCAACCAGTGCAATTCAGGAAACTCTACTATTTCACAACATCCAAGGCTGTTTGGCTACATTCTATCAAGCTGTCCACAATTGTAGTCACTTTCTTTTTAGTGCATTTTAAAGGTGTCCTTGGCCTTTAGCATCAATAAACAAGCAGATGGCACCAGAGAGATGTGTCACAACCAGCAGGGTTCAACGTCAGTGTCAGGACTCTAGCATAAGACACATTAAAATCCTGCAACAGACTAGAGCACTGAGGTATTACCAAAGCAAGACTGGTACAGAGGAAAGACTACAGTCCTGTATAGTTATGGAATTTTCCAGGCCAGAATACTGGAGTGAGTAGCCTTTCCCTTCTCCAGGGGATCTTCCCAACCCAGGGATTGAACCCAGGTCTCCCACATTGCAGGTGGATTCTTTACCAGCTGAGCCACCAGGGAAGTCCAAGAATAATGGAGTGAGTAGCCTATCCCTTCTCCAGGGAATCTTCATGACCCAGAAATCAAACCGTGGTCTCCTTCATTGCAGGTAGATTCTTTACCAACTGAGATACCAGGGAAGCCCACAAAGGGAAGAAGTCTAAGGCTTTACACTAGAATTGAGATTCGCTTTGACAATTAGTTCATGAGGAAAAGGTAGAGTGGCCATTTATTAGAATATGAGACTGAGAGGTAAAGGACTAGAATTTTAAAATGTGACAAATTTTGGGCCTCTCTTCTAACTAGTCGCAAAGGTCAGATTACATTAATTTCTCCTACCACTATTAACATGAGTTCTGGACATAGAAGGACTGAACCAGAGGTGACCATGTAAAAGCTCATGATATGGTGCAGATGGGTTTGGATACAGCATCCCAGAAGACCTATTGGCCAGGGTGAGGCCGCATACATGAACTAGACCTAGAACCATAAAGCCAGGGGAGTGGACATAACCAGCACAAGCTATGCAGAAGTGAAAGCCACTGGTCAAAATTAGGTGCACGTCCTATATATAGCCTATAGGAACTGTAGGCTATAGCAATGAGAGACATGAAAATCAGTCCATTTTAAAATTGAAATACAGAGCAGGAGTTGAAAGGGAGGTACATGCATTTATATGGCCAAGGGTCTGGAACACAAGAGCAGGCCTGGAAAGATATTTCAAAGGAGTCATCTGGGGAAATATACTTGCCCAGAGCCAGGACATTATGCTGTAAATAAGATGGGATGACTGTGACTATCCATGAAGCAGTCTTGGTCTGTCCCCAGTTTTTAAGGCCTGTGCCAAGCCTGAAGATACCTCCATAGGAGTATATGGTGCAGGAATCAGGAGGACATAAAGGATTCAGCACAAGAAGTTTCTTAGGTGAGGTCATGCAGTATATTAGTGGACCTGGGCTATATTTTGGAGAGACTTTTTGAATTTTGAAATTGGCATTGGGAAATAGCTTGGCAGGATGACCAGAGCTAACCATTCAAGTGTGCAGTAGACAAATGTAATTTTTTTGTTATCAACTGTTCATTATCTTTCCTTGTGAGGAAATATCCTTCCACCTGTGTGTTTATAGTCAAGCACAGGCGATTCACGGTGCCTTCCTACATCTGCTATTACAGAAGCTAAGAGGAGCCAGATCCTGGATCCTCCCACATCTTGCCATTCTAGGAAGTGGGCACTGACCTTGTGCTCAGCTATCCAGACTCCAGGACTTTGAATCCTGAACAAATAAGACAAGGAGCCAGGAAGGGTAGAGGCTCTGATAAGGGCCTTGACTCCTTCGAATTTTCTAAGCCTAGTCCTGATCTCATCAACGCTCTGAGCACTTTATGTTCTTCCAATGTAAGTCCTTTCTGCTTGTAACTACCAGAGACAGTTTCTCTCACATGCAGCCAAAACCCCTAACTGAAACATAGTGTGGTGGTCAGAAGGATGAGAGCAAGGGCAATACTGATGTAACTGATCCTGAAATAGTAGACATTAGACTCAAAGTCAAGAACACAGAGAAGGATGTTTCTAGCTGAGGTGAAGCCAAGGAGTCACAAGCTAAGAAAGCTGCTCGCATCAATGGGTTTTGGAGAGGGTGAGACCATGTGTAAATTAGGGGAGCTTCAAAAAGATTGAGGGTCTGGGAACATACAGAGTTCATTGTCTGGCAAGGAAAATTACATGAATAATCACCATAAAACATGATGTGTTATCATTAAGAATATGAACTTTGGAGTTTAAATATCTACGTTCAAATCTCACCCTTGTCAGCTACATGAATTCTTTAAGTTTCTTTGTTTGTAAAGTGGGATAATTAATAATGCATACATGGAAAACAGCTCAAATAGTGTAGAAAATCTGGTATGTACTCAAAACAATGGAATTTCTTTTTTTTTAAAAATTTATTTATTTTAATTGGAGGCTAATTACTTTACAATAATGTTGTAAGCTGTTCTATGGAAGCACCAAGTCATTTACCTAACCTAGTCTTAAAATAGGGATGGAAATTATTGTTAACAAAAAAAGGGATATTTAAACTAAGACCTGAGAGATAATAACAACAATAGTGATAATGACTAACAATTATTGAGCTCTTTCTATACGCCAAGTATATTACCTCCTTTGTTCCTTACAAGAGTTCGAGGAGACAGGCACCACTATTACCCCTATTTTGTGGATAAAAGTACCTGCTGCTCAGAAAAGTTAAGGGCCTAGACCCAAATCACTATGCTAATTAGACAATGGGAAAAATGAAGGGTGGGAGAGAGGCAAATGGATCAGCACATCAAAGAACACTCAAGTTTCTGATCTGCAGTTACATGAAATCCCTCATTGCCTAGATCCTGCCTTCACCCTATAGACTGGAAATATTTCTTTGCCCACAAACATTCTCAGTTTTAAAACAAGATGTTCAGAGGATGCAGTTCCTTAGATGAAATTTTGCTGCCATCCTACTTTTCAGGAGCATGTATTTTTCATAACTGAAGAGTCTGATGTAACTATTGATGATAAAATTAATCTATTTTTCTTAATAAGATTCATCTCAGAGAACCTCTCAAAGCTGGCTCATAGAGAACCTGCTCAGTTTATTCCTGCTTCTGATGCAAGTGAGGAAAAAAACATAATCAAATGCCCTCCCCTTCTGTTCAAAGAGAGGCCACATTTGTCCTACACACTAATCAAAGAAATGTGTTACCATCTTGCCCAATTTGAGCCCTGACTTCATTACTAAAATACGGTGGCTGCTGAGGTAGGTGACTGGGGCAGCTGTTCAACATATGCCTAGCAACACTGAACGGCCCTGCTAGTCTAGGAAATGAGGGATGCTCTAGCCCTTCGAAGCTGAAGGGGAAATTGTAAGTAAGCATAAAGTAATTACCCACTTGGAACCTGTCCAGGCCATGTTCAATGCAATTGAAAGCTTTTGTCCTTGATGCCAACCTTCCCCAGCTTAGAGAGGTCAGAGAACTTGGACTATTTTCACCACTCTGGGCTGCAGAGACCTGATCTGCTTTGAAGATCTGTCTGAAATTCACTGAGGTCGCAGAGGGGAGGGATTACCACCTTCCCAGCCAAAGAACATCCTGTCCCCCGAGAGTTAATATCATTTCAAATGCTCTTTGGTTCATGCTAAACAGTGCTGCTTTCCCTTGGTAGTGGCGTGTAGAGTGCCTTCCACAGATATTATCCTACTGAGCAGCAAAATAACCCTGGGATGAAAACGGAACATTTATTCTTATTCCCAATTTACAGGCAAGGAAACTTGAGGATAGAGAAGGTAACTGATTGAATAAGGATGCAGTCATGGTCTTCTGAGTCTTGTCTTCTGGGCAGTGCTGTCTTTTCTTCTTTACCTGACTTTCATCTATGATTCCCAACTATGGTGATTAATTTTATGTGTAAATTTGATTGGACCAAGGGGCACCCAAATTGAATATTATTTCTGGGTGTGTGTGTGTGTGAGTGTGACTCTGGATGAGATTAGGATTTGAGTTGATGGGCTCAGTAAAGTAAATGGCCCTCCCTAGTGAGGGTGGGCTTTACCCAATCTGTTCAGGGTCTGGATAAAACAAAAAGGGGAAAGAAGGAGGAGTTTACTCCTTTTCTTTCCTGTGTGCTTGCTTAAGCTGAAACATCAGTCTTTTCCTGTCCTTGCACTGGGGTTTGCACAGTGGTTCCCTCAGTGGTCAGGTTATCAGGCTTAGATAGGAATTACACCCCAAGTTTCCTGGGTCTCTAGCTTGCAAAGAGCAGATGGTAGGACTTCTCAGCCTCCATAATCGCATGAGCCAATTCCTCACAATAAACCTTTTTCTATAAATATCTACTTCTATTTCTTTGGAGAGCTCTGATAATGTAGCAACCCACCCTCATTTGGGGACACCCAAGTTCTCTTTCATTCGCCTTAAAGGTCTTCAAGAAATAGGTCAAAACAATTATTTCCAAAATAAAAGACAAGTAAAGTAATATTTTTAAAGATATACATTTAAGCTTCCAGATCTAATGAAAATGAAGAGTTAGTACCTGCTGACTCCTCCTTCAAATTCAGCCCTGGAGTATATGAAGAAGTAGGAGGGAAATATGAATATTTGGAGCTAATAAAAAGCATGTAACTCTCATAGGAGACTGAAGGATGTTTTGAACTGGTGTGTGCGCATGCTAAGTCACCTCAATCATGTCTGACTCTTTGCAACTCTATGGACTGTAGCCTGCCAGGCTCCTCTATCCACGGGATTCTCCAAGCAAGAATATTGGAGTGGGTTGCCATGTCCTCCTCCAGGGGATCTTCCCAATTCAGGGATCGAACCCACATCTCTTATGTCTCCTGCATTAGCAGGCGGGTTCTTTACCACCAGAAGCACCTGGGAAGCTCGTTTGAACTATACATGGGGAGTATATTACAATTAAAGACAAAGGCTATGAGAGGTAGCAGTGAGAAGGTATATTGGAGAAAAGCTTTTTACTACTGCTCTTGACTTCTACCCTTCATTGTTTAGAGACAATTCTCACCAACTACCTCCTTGCATAAATCCTTTTACAGATTCCAGATCACTGGTGTTGGCAGTAAAGTCAAGGAAGTGCAGGTGGATACTGGGGTGAGGAGACGCTGAAAGCAGGGGCAGTTGACCAGGAACTCTTGAAAGGCCACTGATAGAACATGTGGTAACACTGTGTGCATTAGGAAAAGGCACTCCTGCCTCCAGATGGGCAGGCCTCATAGCAGGGTAAACAGCCTGGGAGAGAAGGTGTATGGCAGTTCCTGTCCCCTCTCTCCTATAGTGGGGAAAAAGGAAAGAAGGAAAGTGAAGTTGCTCAGTCGTGTCTGACTCTTTGTGACCCCGTGGACTGTAGCATACAAGGCTCCTCTGTCCATGGGATTTTCCAGGCAAGGGTATTGGGGTGGGTTGCCATTTCCCTTCTCCAGAGGATCTTCCCAACCCTGGGATCAAACCCGGGTCTCCCACGTTGCAGGCAGATGCTTTACCGTCAGAGCCACCAGGGAAGCCTCCTCTAGTCGAGGCCACCTGCTTAATTATGAGCAGCAGCCCTGCCCTTCAGTATCCTGATCCCCACTCCTCCTCCAGACTCCCATGCCTGCGAGAATTACAAACTGTGGAATGGAGACTGACTCAGCTCAGTTCTGCATCTCCCCAGTAATTCATTTTAGAGGAGAAACTCTGCCCAGGGGAGAGTCAGTGGAAGAGAACGACACAAAGAGCGTTATGGCTCCTACGGTATCATGCCCTGGGGCTCCACATATCTCATTATTTTAAACATGTCTAACCAGATGGAGACTAGAATCTAATATTTTGCCTTTCCCAACAAACATAGCTGATATCCACAGTAGAGCATGAGCTTACACAGCTGAATAGCCAAGATCCAGTAAAGAAAGACAAAAACAGACAGCATACACTATCTGAAGCAGAATCTTTTGAACAAGTAGAAGACCATAACATTACTCTAATGCTTAAGGGGATGTGGGGAGAGACCAATAAAGCAAGAGTAGGAAATCTTAAAAGCAACCAAGAAAGATATGATGCAAAACATATAGCTGAAATGAAATAAATAATAGGATGGAATCGAGCTAAAGAAAGAAATACTGAATTGGAGGATCACAATGAGAAATATTTCCCAAAAGCAGTAGGAAAGAGTAGTGGGACTTCCCTGGAGATCCAGAGGTTAAGACTTTGCCTTTCAATGCAGAGGGTGTGGGTTTGATCCCTGGTCAGAGAACTAAGATCCCACATGTCTCACAGTCAAAAAATCAATACATAAAACAGAAACAATATTGTAACAAGTTCAATAAAGACTTTAAAAAGGTCCATATAAATATTCTTTAAGGACAGACAGAAAATATAGAGAAAAAATTTAAAGCTGAGAAATATGAAGGATAATAGGATCTCAGAGGAACAGGGTGGAGAAATGGAAAGGAGAAACTACTTAAAGAAATAATGAAGATAAATATTCCAGGTTTCATGAATGATAGAATTCTTCAGAACGAAAGAACTCTTAGAGAACCAAATAGACCAGCTAAGGGAAAAAAAACTCATACCTAGTCACTTTATATTAAAGAATATTAAAGCAAAGAAAAATATATTAAATGGAAGGTAAAAGTCATTCTAAATACCCAAAATCAGGCTAATACTAGAATTTCCAAGAACACTGAAAACAGATGAAAATGGAATATTTTATGAAGACAGAGCATAATTTTTAAGCACTGAAAGGAAAACACTTTCAAATCTAGAAAGGTATCATTCAAATATGAGGGCACAACAAAACCCTTTACGACTATATAAGACCTCGGGAGGTTTCACATGCAAAAAACCCCAACTTAAACACTCTTTCAGGATATTCAAATAAGAAAAAAAAAATTGACATGCTGTAGGAGATAGACAAAATAAACATAGCTCAATATATCAGGGAGGAGGACAAAAGGCCAGAGCAGAAAGATCGTGGCTTCTCTATTCTCATGGACACAACGGGACTACCA
>NW_011494861.1:19215716-19237935 GCF_000754665.1 Bison bison bison
ACGGAGCAACCATCTCTAAGAATGACCCACAGACTAGAAGAAAAGATTTTCACATCTAAAAGTGAAAAGGAAAGTCCACATTGAAACAGAGGGGAGGGCAGTTGCAGTCTGGCTAGTTTCATACCCTCAGCTGAGTAGTCCACAGGTGGGAGGAGTACCACAGCCACAGAGGTGCTCTCCGAGGAGCAGAAAGCCCGAAGCCTACATCAGGCTCCCAGCCCAGAGGGCCTGTACCGGGGAGGCCAGCCCCCGTAACATCTAGCTTTGAATACTAACCAGGCTTATGTCTGGGAAAGGGCTGTAGGAAATTGAGACTCTTTTCTTAAAGGGCACACACAAAAAGTCCCTCACTTCAAGTCTCATCACAGAGGCATCAGTTTGAAAAGTGCCTTTGTCATATGTGAAGAAAGTTAATAATTTTAGGGTATGTGCCAGCAAGGCAGATCTGCTGGAACTTTCTTCAGGTTCAGAGGCCCTGGCAGGGACAGTTACTTTTGCTCACCTTCTACCTAGCTGACCCAGCACTGACAGGTGCCATTGTTTATTCTCCCCATCTACCTAACTAGCACAATAGTCCCCACCTTGGGGGACCTGCCCTAGCTGGCACTCCTCCAAAGAGGTCTTCCACTCCACCACACTGGCAGATGCCCTCAGTTGGAACCAGGGCCTCTCCAAAGCAATGCCCCACTCATCACTCAGGCAAGTGCCCTCGACTGGCACCACAGTCACTCCAAAGAAGCTCCTGTCCCAGTGACTGAACTAGTGCACCAGAGCACCCCAAGTAGTCAGAACCAGGACTTATGGCCAGCAGCACAAGGTCCAGGCCTAGCATACTGACATGCCTACAGCAACTGCAGCTCAGCAGCAACAGGTGGAAGCCCACAGAGGGGACATTTCTGGAACACTTGGCTCTGATGGCCAGGGAAGACTACACTGCTGGACTCTATAGCATACCTTCTACATAAAGCTACTCCTCTAAGACCAGGAAATGTACCTAATCTACCTAATACATAAACAAACACAGAAAATCAGGCAAAATGCAGAGACAAAAGAAAATATTCAAAGTAAAAGAACAGGACAGTTCAGTTCAGTTGAGTCGCTCAGTCGTGTCCAACTCTTTGCAACCCCATGGACTGTAGCACGCCAGGCCTCCCTGTCCATCACCAACTCCTGGAGTTTACCCAAACTCATGTCCATTGAGTCGGTGATGCCATCCAACCATCTCATCCGCTGTGGTCCCCCTCTCCTGCCTTCAATTTTCCCAACATCAGGTTCTTTTTAAATGAGGCAGTTCTTCACATCAGGTGGCCAAAGTATTAGAGTTTCAGCTTCAACATCAGTCCCTCCAATGAACACTCAGGACTGATCTCCTTTAGGATGGACTGGTTGGATCTCCTTCTTGCTGTCCAAAGGACTCTCAAGAGTCTTCTCCAACACCACAGTTCAAAAGCATCAATTCTGTGGTGCTCAGCTTTCTTTATAGTACAACTCTCACATCCATACATGACTACTGGAAAAACCACAGCCTTGATTAGATGGACCTCTGTTGGCAAAGTAATGTCTCTGCTTTTTGATGGTGTCTAGGTTGGTCATTGGAGAAAGCAATGGCACCCCACTCCAGTACCCTTGCCTGGAAAATCCCATGGATGGAGGGACCTGGTGGGCTGCAGTCCATGGGGCCGCTAGGAGTCGGACACGACTGAGAGACTTCACTTTCACTTTTCACTTTCATGCACTGGAGAAGGAAACGGCAACCCACTCTAGTGTTCTTGCCTGGAGAATGCCAGGGACGAGGGAGCCTGGTGGGCTGCCGTCTATGGGGTCGCACAGAGTCGGACACGACTGAAGCGACTTAGCAGCAGTAGCAGCAGCAGGTTGGTCATAACTTTCCTTTCAAGGAGCAAGCATCTTTTAATTTCATGGCTGCAGTCACCATCTGCAGTGATTTTGGAGCCCCCAAAAATAAAGTCAGCCACTGTTTCCACTGATTCCCCACCTATTTGCCATGAAGTGATGGGACCTGATGCCATGATCTTAGTTTTCTGAAGTTGAGCTTTAAGCCAACTTTTACACTCTCCTTTTTCACCTTCATCAAGACTCTCTTTGGTTCTTCTTCACTTTCTTCCATAAGGGTGGTATCATCTGAGGTTATTAATATTTCTCCCAGCAATCTTGATTCCACTTGTGCTTCATCTAGCCCAGCATTTTGCATGATATACTCTGCATATAACTTAAATAAGCAGGGTGACAATATACAGCCTTAATGTACTCTTTTTCCTATTTGGAATCAGTCTGTTGTTCAATGTCCAGTTCTAACTGTTACTTCCTGACCTGCATACAGATTTCTCAAAAGGCAGGTCAGGTGGTCTGGTATTCCCATCTCTTTCAGAATTTTCCACAGTTTATTGTCATCCACACAGTCAAAGGCTTTGGAATAGTCAATAAGGCAGAAATAGATGTTTTTCTGGAACTCTCTTCCTTTTTCGATGATCCAGCTGCTGCTCCTGCTGCTGCTAAGTCACTTCAGTCGTGTCTGACTCTGTGCGACCCCATAGATGGCAGCCCACCAGGCTCCCCCATCCCTGGGATTCTCCAGGCAAGAACACTGGAGTGGGTTGCTATTTCCTTCTCCAATGCATGAAAGTGAAAAGTTGAAAGTTAAGTGGCTCAGTCATGTCCGACTCTTAGTGACCCCATGGACTGCAGCCTACCAGGCTCCTTCATCCATGGGATTTTCCAGGCAAGAGTACTGGAGTGGGGTGCCATTGCCTTCTCCACGATGATCCAGTGGATGTTGGTAATTTGATCTCTGGTTCCTCTGCCTTTTCTAAATCCAGCTTGAACATCTGGAAGTTCAAGGTTCATATATTGTTGAAGCCTGGCTTGGAGAATTTTGAGCACTACTTTACTAGCGTGTGAGATGAGTGCAATTGTGTGGTAGTTTGAGCATTCTTTGGCATTGCCTTTCTTTGGGATTGGAATGAAAACTGACCTTTTCAAGTCCTATGGCCACTGCTGAGTTTTCCAAATTTGCTAGCATATTGAGTGCAGCACCTTCACAGCATCATCTTGTAGGATTTGAAATAGCTCAACTGGAATTCCATCACCTCCACTAGCTTTGTTTGTAGTGATGCTTCCTAAGGCACACTTGACTTCACATTCCAGGATGTCTGGCTCCAGGTGAGTGATCACACTATCATGATTATCTGGGTCATGAAGATCTTTGTTGTATAGTTCTTCTGTGTATTCTTGCCACCTCTTCTTAATATCTTCTGCTTCTGTTAGGTTCATACAATTTCTGTCCTTTATTGAGCCTGTCTTTGCATAAAATGTTCCCTTGGTATCTCTAATTTTCTTGAAGCGATCTCTAGTCTTTCCCATTCTGTTGTTTTCCTCTATTTCTTTGCACTGATCACTGAGAAAGGCTTTCTTATCTCTCCTTGCTATTCTTTGGAACTCTGCATTCAAATGGGTATATCTTTCCTTTTCTCCTTTGCTTTTCACTTCTCTTCTTTTCACAGCTATTCGTAAGGCCTCCTTAGACAGCCATTTTACCTTTTTGCATTTCTTTTTCTTGGGGATGGCCTTGATCCCTGTCTCCTGTACAATGTCACAAACCTCCATCCATAAGTCATCAGGCACTCTATCAGATCTAGTCACTTAAATCTATTTCTCACACAAGACAAAAGTTCAGAAAAAGAACTAAATGAAACAGAGATAAGCAATCTTCCAGATGAAGAGTTCAAAGCAATGTTCATAACAGTACTCACCAAACTCAAGAATGGAGGAACAGAATGGGAACTTAAACAGAAATAGGTCTTTTAGAATGTGCTTGAAATTAAACGACTACTATGGCCTAAAATAAATAAATATTGTTATAGATCAACATATATAAATCCCATGTGTTCTCAGTTACTTCAGTCGTGTCCAACTCTCTGCAACCCCATGGACTGTAGCCTTCCAGGCTCCTCTGTCCACAGGATTCTCCAGGCAAGAATACTGGAGTGGGTTGCCATTTCCTCCTCCAGGGGATCTTCCTGACCCAGGGAATGAATCAGCGTCTCTTATATCTCCTGAATTGGCAGGCAGGCTCTTTACCTGTAGCACCACCTGGGAAGCTTATATGAATTCCATAGTAACCACAAATCAAAAATCTGTAATAGATATACAAAAAAAAAAAAAAAACAGAAAGGAACACAAGTATACCAAGAACTAGAAGAAATATTCCTATAGTTTGCAAGGAATCACAAAAGACCAAATAGGCAAAGAAATCTTGAGAAAGAATGAAGCTGACAATATCACATTCCTGATTTCAAACCATACTACAAAGCTATAATTTTCAAAGCAATATATTACTGGCACAAAAGCAGATCAATGTAACAGAATAGAGAGTCCAGAAATAAACCCATGTACATATGGTCAATTAATCTGACACAGGAGCAACAATATACAATGGATAAAAGACAGCCTGTTCAATAAATGGTGTGAAGAAAACTGGATAGCTGCATGCAAAAGAAGGAAACTGGAAAACTTTCTTATACCATATACAAAAATAAACTCAAAACTTATTATATATTATACTTGACTCCATAGAACTCCTAGAAGAAAAGGGAAGTAAACTTTTTATCAATCTTATCAATATACTTTTTTGGATTTGTCTCTTTAGGCAAGGACAACAAAACAAAAACAAACAAATGGGACAACCTAAAAGTCTTTTGCACAGTGAAAATAAACCATCAACAAAATGAAAAGACAACCTACTGAACAGGAGAAGATATTTGCCAATGACATATCAGATAATGTGCAAAATAAAGAACTCAAACAACTCAATATAAAAAAGGGAATCCAATTAAAAGAAAAAGACTTGAGAACTTGGTTTTTTTTTCCATGCTCTTCATTTCTTTTTTTTTTTAATATAAATTTATTTATTTTAATTGGAGGCTAAGTACTTTACAATATTGTATCGGTTTTGCCATACACTGACATGAATCCACTACGGGTGTACATGTGTTCCCCATCCTGAACCCCTCTTCCACCTCCCTCCCCATCCCATCCGTCTTCAGAAGAGATATGGAGGGCCAACAGAGGCAAATGAAGAGACGCTCCCCAGTGCTAATCATCAAGGAAACACAAATCAAAACCACAATGATATAGTGCCTAAAACCTCTTAGAAGGACTATCATCAAAAACACAATAAATAACAGGTGTTGGTGAAGATGTGGAGAAAAGGGAACCATCATGCATTGCTAATGGTAATGCAAATTGGTAGAGCCACTATGGAAAACCCTATGGAGGTTCCTCAAAAAATTAAAACAAGAACTACCATACAATCCAGAAATTCCACTTCTGAGTATTTACCCAAAGAAAACAAAAATAATTCATACATATGCACCCTTATGTTTATTGTAGCATTTACAATATCCATATTGTGGAAATTGTCCATCAATAGGCAAATGGATAAAGAAAATGTATGTATCTAAACAGAATGGAATATTACTCAGCCATTAAAAATGAAAGCTTGTCATTCGGGACATCTTGGACAAATCTAAACAGTATTATGCTAAGTGAAATAAGTCAGATAGAGAAGACAAATACCATATGATTTCACTTATATGTGGAATCTAAAAAAAGAAATCAAATAAGCAAATAAAGCAAAACATACTCATAGATGTAGAGAACAGGCTGATAGTTGTAAGGGGGTGGGAGAAGGGTCAAGAATTGGGTGAAATAGGTGGAGAGAATTAAGAGGTACATGGGCAGGTAATATACAGCATAAGGAACATATAAATAATACTGCAAGAACTTTGCATGGTGACAAATGTTTACTAGACTTAAGGTGATCATTTTGCATTGGATTTAAGTGTCAAACCAATATGTTGTATACCTGAACCTAACATAATACTGTACATCAACTATACTTCAATAGTTTTTTAATATCTTGGTAATATATAGTGTTCATTGTTCAAACAGGTACTTTGAAAAGATCACAGGCAAGAGACCAGTAATACAGATTAAAGAGAAAAAGGAACTACACAAATAAACACAGGGGGCAATAACAAACAACTACAAGTATAACAGATTTAAATGATATTGTGAGCACCTACATATTAATAACTTTGAGACCTAGAATAAATAGACAATGTGACATGCCAAAATTAGTTCAAGAAGAAAAAAAGAAATAGGCAAATAAATACTTTTAAAAGGCAAAGTTGAAGCTAAAAACCTTCCTTTCAATTAAAATTATACTCCAATATTCAGACTGTTTTAGAGATGAATTCTACCAAAATTATAAGAATTAGCTATTTTTTAAATTGTACCAATTTTTCAAGAGGAAGAGGAAAAGCAAAAATCACCGGGATAATTTCATGAGGCAATAATAATATTTTCTTTAAAACTAAATTAAGATAGTAAGAAATTAAAGTTAATATGAAATGCAGAAGAAAAATCTAAAATTTTAGCAAAATGATTAAAAAATAAATGCATCATGATGACAGTGATTATGCAGTTTTAAAGATCTTTTCTTTGAAAAATATTTTAATGAAGTATATTTTAATGAAATAATAAAATGTCTGGAATTTTCTTGAAATGATCAGTTTGAGGGATGTGAAGACAGGGCATAGACTATGAGTTAATAATTACTAAAGTTTGGTGATGTGTATGTAAGAGGTAGTTATACTATTCTCTCAACTGTTATTTTTAATTTTGCATAAAAAATAAAGAAAATGATTATATGTAGGTCATTTCACTATTAAAACAGTGGTTTCAAAAATCAGAGAAATGTATATAATCAGAAAAATGTAACATATAGAAATACCAAATCGCCATGTCATAAGTCAGGGAGGGAGACTTGATAGAGGTGGTCAAAAGGTACAAACTTTCAATTAGATAAATAAGTGTCGGGGATATAATGTACAACATGATAAATATAACACTGCTGTGTTACATAAGAAAGTAAGAGAGCAAATCTTAAGATTTCTCTTCACAAGGAAAAAGCATGTTTTCCTTTTCTTTATTTTGTGTCTATATGAGATGATAGATGCTCCTTGCTGCTGCTGCTGTAAGTCGCTTCAGTCGTGTCCAACTCTGTGCGACCCCAGAGAGGGCAGCCCACCAGGCTTCCCTGTCCCTGGGATTCTCCAGGCAAGAAAACTGGAGTGGGTTGCCATTTCCTTCCCCAATACCCATTATTATGCTAATGATTTCACACAATAATGGGTAATGATTTTACTTCCATGAACACATGTAAATCAAATCATTATGCATTTACCTGAAACTTACATAGTGCTGTGTGTCAATTATATCTTGATAAAACTGGAAAGAAAAAAAAGCATAGAAGTCTATAAATGTAATTCACAGCAGTAGTAAACTTAAACATAAAAATATGATTCTCTCAATTGATGTAGAAATAGTATTTGATCTCCATTATGATAAATTCTTTAAAATATTCTTATCAAAAAGTAATCCAGCCAATTTCAAATTTTAACAGTAATATAATAACCTATAGCAACATTCCATTTAATAGAGTATTTTAAGTATTTTTGCTATAAAATTGGGAGCAAAAAAAGGAAGTCACTGTTAGCACTACAACTTTTTAACATAATACTAGAAGTCCTAGCCAACACAATAAGGAATAAAATGAAGAAATAAGAGAAATAAGATTTTCTGAAAAAGAGATAAAAACTCACAATTTTCATACAGATGAAAAAGAATTCAGCAAGTTTGGAGGTTACAAGATCAATAATAAAAATCCATAGAATTTTAATTCATAAAGATGTCAGTTCTCCCCCATATTAATCTATAAATTCAATATAATCTCATTCAAAATACCAGCTGGAATTTTGAGAAGCTCTATAAACATTTGAAATCTTATATGAAAAGTTAAAGGTGCACAAATATTTAAAGCAACCCTGAAAAAAAGAAGACAAGAAGGAGAAAGTTATTCTATCAGATAGTAAAAATAGTCATAAAACCATAACAATAAAAACGAGGTGATACTGGCACAAGAACAAAATATGGGCAATGGAACGGCATCGTTCCATAAAAAACAATGGTAGTTGAGAGACAGGAGCCATGCATGTGTGAGAACTTAATGTGTGATCAAGATGGCAACCCAAATGAAAGTGGAAAGAATGCTTTCTTATTGAATGAGATTTGGGCAACTAACTCGTTACACAGAGAAAACTAGAACTGGATCTCTAATTAATATCTCATACAGAACTTCAAAGTAGATGGATTAAAGATTTCAATATAAACTTTTTATAAAAGTTAAAAAACTGTAGGAGAATATCTATGTAGATAGACTAAGTGTAAAGAAAGATTTCTTAAAACCTACAAAGCACAAATCATGACAAAAAAAAAAGTCTGACATGAAATTAAACTTCTTTCTATTCAACAAAGGGTAATAATGAGATAACAGACTAGGAGAATATACATACAACAGTTCAAACCCCTCCAAAAAATTCCATCTGGAATAGATAAGGAACTTCTGCAACTTAAAATACGTTAAGACATTAAAATACACACAAACATACACACACAGGAAGATCAATTTGCAAATGGCAAAGGATACGAATCACACTTCTCAGAGGAAAACCTAAGTGACCACCAAATATACGAAGGCATGCTCAAAATTGTAGCAATCAGAAAGCCATAAATTAATGGTTATAATCATTTAATTATAGAATAGTAGAATGATCCCTGTGCAAGATCATTCAGGAAAGCATGGCTTGAGATGGTAAGCAATTGAAAGTCATCCAAGCGCCCATCAATGGGACAGAGGATATGTAAACTGTAGTATGATATTTATTTATTAAGGGGCTAATATCATTGCCTTTCTTTGGTATTGGAATGAGAACTGACCTTTTCCAGTCCTGTGGCCACTGCTGAGTTTTCCAAATTTGCTGTCATATTGAGTGCAGCACTTTCACAGCATCATCTTGTAGGATTTGAAATAGCTCAACTGGAATTCCATCACCTCCACTAGCTTTGCAGTGATGCTTTGTTTTTTTGTTTGTTTGTTTTTTTGTTTTTTTGTAGTGATGCTTTCTAAGGCACACTTGACTTCACATTCCAGGATGTCTGGCTCTAGGGACCTGATCACACCATCGTGATTATCTGGGTTGTGAAGATCTTTTTTGTATAGTTCTTCTGTGTATTCTTGCCACCTCTTCTTAATATCTTCTAGTTCTGTTAGGTCCATACCATTTCTGTTCTTTATTGAGCCCATCTTTGCATGAAATGTTCCCTTGGTATCTCTAATTTTCTTGAAGAGATCTCTAGTCTTTCCCATTCTGCTGTTTTCCTCTATTTCTTTGCATCAATGAGGAAGGCTTTCTTATCTCTTCTTGCTATTCTTTGGAACTCTGCATTCAGATGCTTATATCTTTCCTTTTCTCCTTTGCTTTTCGCTTCTCGTCTTTTCACAGCTATTTGTAGCCAGACAGCCATTTTGCTTTTTTGCATTTCTTTTCCATGGGGATGGTCTTCATCCCTGTCTCCTGTAGAATGTCATGAACCTCTGTCCATAGTTCATCAGGCACTCTATCTATCAGATCTAGTCCCTTAAATCTATTTCTCACTTCCACTGTATAATCATAAGGGATTTGATTTAGGTCTTACCTGAATGGTCTAGTGGTTTTCCCTACTTTCTTCAATTTAAAATGTCAGTTTTCATTCCAATCCCAAAGAAAGGCAATGCCAAAGAATGCTCAAACTACTGCACAATTGCACTTATCTCATATGCTAGTAAAGAAATGCTCAAAATTCTCCAAGCCAGGCCTCAGCAATACGTGAACCATGAACTTCCAGATGTTCAAGCTGGTTTTAGAAAAGGAAGAGGAACCAGAGATCAAATTGCCAACACCCACTGGATCATTGAAAAAGGAAGAGAGTTCCAGAAAAACATCTATTTCTGCTTTATTGACTATGCCAAAGCCTTTGACTCTGTGGATCTCAATAAAGTGTGGAAAATTCTTCAAGAGATGGGAATCCCAGACCACCTGACCTGCCTCTTGAGAAACCTGTATGCAGGTCAGGAAACAGTTAGAACTGGACATGGAACAACAGACTGGTTTCAAATAGGAAAAGGAGTACATCAAGGCTGTATATTGTCACCCTGCTTATTTAACTTCTATGCAGAGTACATCATGAGAAACACTGGGCTGGAAGAAGCACAAGCTGGAATCAAGATTGCTGGGAGAAATATCAATAACCTCAGATATGCAGATGACACCACCCTTATGGCAGAAAGTGAAGAGGAACTCAAAAGCCTCTTGATGAAAGTGAAAGAGGGGAGTGAAAAAGTTGGCTTAAAGCTCAACATTCAGAAAACTAAGATTATGGCATCTGGTCCCACCACTTCATGGGAAATAGACGGGGAAACAGTGGAAACAGTGGCAGACTTTATTTTTTTTTTGGTTCCAGAATCACTGCAGATGGTGACTGCAGCCATGAAATTAAAAGACGCTTACTCCTTGGAAGGAAAGTTATGACCAACCTAGACAGCATATTCAAAAGCAGAGACATTACTTTGCCAACAAATGTCCGTCTAGTTAAGGCTATGGTTTTACCAGTGGTCATGTATGGATGTGAGAGTTGGACTGTGAAGAAAGCTGAGCACCGAAGAATTGATGCTTTTGAACTGTGGTGTTGGAGAAGACTCTTGAGAGTCCCTTGGACTGCAAGAAGATCCAACCAGTCCATTCTATAGGAGATAGGTCCTGGGTGTTCTTTGGAAGGAATGATGCTAAAGCTGAAACTCCAGTACTTTGGCCACTTCATGCGAAGAGTTGACTCTTTGGAAAAGACTCATGCTGGGATGGATCGGGGGCAGGAGGAGAAGGGGACGACAGAGGATGAGATGGCTGGATGGCATCACCGACTTGATGGACGTGAGTTTGAGTGAACTCTGGGAGTTGGTGATGGACAGGGAGGCCTGGCGTGCTGTGATTGATGGGGTCACAAAGAGTCGGACACGACTGAGCTACTGAACTGAACTGAATATCATTAGTATGATATTCTTTGCCCAGATGAATGCATTTCATGCAATAAGTTAGAAGCAATAGTGTTTATATACATATATATATATGTATATAACATCAATGGATCTGCAAACGCAGTGCATCTACATATACAACATAATACCATTTATGTAAGTTTAAAATATATGTGTACAAAGTAATAATATACATTTTAAGAGACATCCAACCAAAAGATGCACATTAGAATGGCTACCTATGAGCATGGAGAGGAAATAGGGTAGGAGGGAATGAAAAATAAATAACCTTATGTGGACCAATAAAAACTTACCATAAATGGAAAGGTATGATTACGTTAACATTCATCAACAAATTTCTTAATTTAGAATCCTTAAGTACCTTTGTTAGACAGCATTCTTAAGATAGAAAAACAGTGAAGAGATAAAGCTGAGAAGTTAAACATGCAAGGCAAAATCAACTGTGTGTGGAAAAAAAAAAGGTTGAAAAACTATAGCTTTGATTTATGGTTCAAACTTCAGTTCAGACGACTGTGTCCAACTCTTTGCTATCCCATAGACTGCAACACGCCAGACCTCCATGTCCATCGCCAACTCCGGGAGTTACCCAAACTCATGTCCCTCGAGTCAGTGATGCCATCCAACCATCTCATCCTCTGTCATCCCCTTCTCTTCCTGCCTTCAATCTTTCCCAGCATCAGGATCTTTTCAAATGAGTCAGTTATTCGCATCAGGTGGCCAAAGTGTTGAAGTTTCAGCTTCAGCATCAGTTCTCTGGTCCCAAACCACTTTCTTTGTCAAGGCTAGTCTCAGCCACTTCTGCTTATTCTCATCACTCTAAATCCTTTCTGAGAGACTAGCAAGATTAGCACAGCTTTTCAGGAGAGGCTGATGAAGACTACACACGCAAATATTGCTTCATGTTGGTAGCATTATAAATACCTGCCTTGATCCTGAAACATTTCCCACCTTTACCCTAAATTATAAAATAAAGCTTTGAAATCCTAAAGTCTAAAGGGAAAGTAAAAGAGGTAATTTAATGGTGAAATTTGTACATGAATAATTATTACAATATCAAAAGCCTTCTCCTTAGGTTTGGAGCCCAACTTTCCAGACTCTTACTTCTCTTTCCTGTTCCCTTCTGCCATACTCTGACACTTTCAGAAAACTGAGAAGGAAGCAAAAACCATGTGATTGGTTTTTGCCTAAGAAGAGCTTCCAGTGGACTTGTGCATTGCCAGGATTTTCACGGTACTTGAGCTGAGAGCTATCATCTCCACTGCTATGATGGCCGAAATCCTGGCATTGACCTTTTCCCCATGGCTATTTTCCTTCCCATAAAGGAAGCCTTTCCACCCTTGCTGATCTGATCTTGATTATGTACCACACAGCTCTGTTCCCCACAAGTCTAACCTGCATAGATTACCTGAGTCCCCTTGTCCTGTGACTTCCAGTTGAATCTGGCCCAACAGGAACAATGACAAAAGAATAGAGGGAGGAAAGAATTCCCCCAGTTTCCCTCCTGAAAGGTTGCTATAGACTGTGTTGCTATAGACTGCTATAGGCTGTGTTTTCAGAGATCTCAGCTATAGTCGAAAGCCCTCCAGAAACCTTGTTTGTCCCAGGGCTCCAGGAACCACTTGTTCCCCCAACTCCTGCAGACGGAGGGGTGGTACTGAAGCCCCTCTTCTGCTAGCTTCAAGGTACTGCATCATCACATGTGAGTTTCCTACTGCTATCCCTTTAAAAATGGTTTCTTTTATAAAAATCTCCTAAAATGAGTCTAATATAATCCTTCCATTGATTCCTTACTATAGCCAACCTGCTCCAGAAGGGTTAAAAATAAGTTCACCTTTCTTTAAGGACACTTTTCAGATTCTGTAAACACTTGGAGTTTCTAATTTTGATGTTGATTAGAGGCTTCGAGCCAGTTATAAACAAGACTGGTTCAGGGCCCTGGTCTGGGATCATCCTAAATATACTGAGGGCATCTTTGTGAACGACTGACTAAAGCTTTCCTCAATTTGTCCTCAGAGGTATCATCATTCCCCTAAGGGACATTTTACCTGAGACTTTTATTGGCTCAGAGGGTAAAGCGTCTGCCTGCAATGCAGGAGACCCAGCTTCAATCCCTGGATTGGGAAGATCCCCTGGAGAAGGCAATGGCAACCCACTCCAGTATTCTTGCCCGGAAAATCCCATGGAGGAGCTTGGTAGGCTACAGTCCATGAGGTCGCAGAGAGTCAGACAGGACTGAGTGACTTCACTTTACCCTCTGTGCTTTTATAAGTTTCATTACAATTGTAACAGTTTTATGTTTCATTGTTAAGAGTTGAATACAACTTTACCTATAAAAAGTAAATCACTGAAAATCTCTAGACAAATGGAACGGTCTCAGCATCATAATATTAATTTATATGGCATGTGCAATATAACTTTCATCTGCAGAGCATCTCAGATTAAAATGACTTCACAGGGTTAAAGGGCAGGCTGAGAAGGAGCTAGTCTCCAAGACAGATGTACCAAATGGATATGGATCAGCTAACACATGACTGAGCACCAGACAACTTGGAGGTGAAATACCACAGCTGTTAACTTTTAGAGCAAAGAGTCTCAATTTAAGAAAGGGAATAAAGAAAAACTGCCTGCCCACAAGTCCTGCCCAAGAGAAGCTTAGAAGATGCAGTACAGTGAGTATAATTAGAATCACTCAAGAGAGCTGTGGTATTTCATCTCACACAACTTAACCTTGCCTCCTAACTACACTGTAACTTATGGCAAAGTACTAGGTGTTACTTTTAAATATACACTCTTATCACTGTATACACAGCTCAGGGACACACATTTGTGGTACAGATACATAGAAAAGGCAGTGTTCAAGGGTACATATGGGCCATTCATTCAACAAATGTGTCCTGCTACATTCCTGGAACCACCTGGGCACTGAGAAAGGAACAGTAAATACAACAGAGTTCCTGCTCTCATGAAGCTTATATTCCAGTTGTCTATGTTGTTGAGTGAGGTGAAGACGGTAAACAATAAACAAACATACAAAATGTGAGGTAGCACAAAGGGTTAAGGGGGGAAAAAATGAGCCAACTGGGAATAATGGAGGATGTCATTGCAGAAAATTTGGACCAGAAAGCCAGTAGTTAGAAAAGACAGATAAATAAAGACATGTTCCTCTATCCCAAGGAAAGTATTCACATTTCTTAATATATTTGGGGCTAGTTAGTATAGACTGTGGAGAAGGCAACAGCAACCCACTCCAGTACTCTTGCCTGGAGAATCCCATGGACGGAGGAGCCTGGTAGGCTGCAGTCCATGGGGTCGCTAAGCGTCAGACACGACTGAGCCACTTCACTTTCACTTTTCACTTTCATGCATTGGAGAAGGAAATGGCAACCCACTCCAGTGTTCTTGCCTGGAGAATCCCAGGGACGGCGGTGCCTGGTGGGCTGCCATCTATGGGGTCACACAGAGTCGAACATGACTGAAGTGACTTAGCAGCAGCAGCAGCAGTGTAAACTGAGTAACCACAAGTAGACCAGATTTCAACCTCTCTTAAAATACCTCCTGTTACTGCAGAAGGCAGCCTAGCATCTATTGTGCCTTAGAGAAAGCAGTGTGTTGTCAGCACCATCCCCCATGAGCTCAATTTTCTATATATTCTTTTGATCCTGAGATGTACAACAGATAAAGTTCTGCAAGGGATTAAGAAGAAGGTAAGTGACAGGTACCAAGTGAATCCAACAGGCTATAAACCTGTCACAAGGAAGTTAAGGATGGTAAGAGTTTACACACTTATCCCCCTATCCAAAAGTAGAGTGTTCCTGGGAAAGTTTTCGTTAAGTCAAAATGGTGTAAAACAAAGTAATTACCTTAGGACACATCTTATTAAGGGATACACAGAAGAAACTGAGATGAAACACAGGTGCTCACAGACACAGTTTAAAGTTTGGCAATATGTGTATACTTATAGCTGATTCACATTGTTGTACAGCAGAAACTAACACAACAGTGTAAAGCAACTATCCCCCAATTAAAAGAAATCCTATGATAAAACTTAATGGAAAAGAATATTTTAAAAAGAATTGTGTGTGTATGTGTGTGTGTGTATATATATATAAAACCAAATCACTTTGATGTACAACAGGAATCAACCTTGTAAATCAGCTATATTTCAATATAAATAAATAAGATTTAAAAAGCTTGACGTCTTGATGTTGACATGCTGAATGTAGTTCCTGGCAAAGGAGCTTGGTGGTGCCACTCTCTATGCTTGGGGTGTACCTTGCCTATAACAGCTCACTGAAAAACAAGCCTTGAACACTATTTTTGCTTTTTCATCTTTTTTCATAAAAGTGAAAATCCTCTTTGGATTTCTTTCTGTTAATGAAAACTGGTCCTAATGGAGCTCCTTCATAAAAGCAAAGAATGGCATAAAAAGAACTGCAAAAGTGGGGGATACCTTTATCTGCAAAGCTCTAGCCTCCAAGGAAACCCTGGTGATTTCCTTTTCAGATTGCTTCCTGAATTAAACATCAAGACATCCTTTGGGTGTACAGGGAAACTCTCCTTGGCTTCAAATCATAGATGGTACAACTGAGACCTGGAGACACTCATTAACTGCCTTGTACTCAGTGATGTCCAACTCTTTGCGGCCCCATGGATTACAGCCTTCCAGGCTCCTCTGTGCATGGTACTTTCCAGGCAAGAATACTGGAGTGGGTTGCCATGCCCTCCTCCAAGGGATCTTCCCAACCCAGGGATCGAAACCATGTCTCTTATGTCTCCTGCATTGACAGGTGGATTCTTTACTACCTTATCAAAGGTTAAATATGACTAGCAGAGGCAAAACATAGGGGCAATTGTGTACATTATTAAAAGGGAAACAAACACACACACAACAGAGACTACCGCAGGGAAAATGAAGGATTTCTTCCTGGACTATATACATTGACTACATATACCCAATAATTATTTCCCTCTCCCTGTCACTATGCTTATAAGGTCTTGCCAGAGATCATTAATGCACTTTTTGAGAGATGGTATGCCAGGGTTGAAAGCACATAGACCATTCAAAGAAACACACATTTTGCAAGAACACAGAAAGTATATAAATATAAAAATACATATCTATGAATAGATTTGAATAATTCCCTAAGGGAATAGTTGGGCCTGAGTAAAGGAAATAAAAGGGAATACATACATAAATGAAACCACTAAAACTTGGTTTGGATTGATGATAATAATGTATATAATAATGTATATAATGAAAACAACCCTTTGTACCCAAGGTAAAAATCAAACAAACATATAACCTCTCTATGACAGTTGAGCAGACCTGTCTTGAATGTTGGCAAGTCCTTAACTTTTCTGAAACCCAATGTTTGCTCTGAAACACCGATAATAACATGGACGGCCACATCATTCATTTTCAAAAGTATGACACATGGGAAGGATGTTAGGGTAGATGGCACCAATTCTCGCCAATATGCAGTTATCTTTTCCTTCCTAGGCACATGGGAGATTATACATTTCAGCCACGTTTAAGTTTACAAGATCATATCATATGGTAAGTGACTCAGAATAAAAAAAAAAGTCTCAAATCCTCCAGCTTCCCTCTTTCCTTTTGGTGGACAGTTTAGAGATCATGGGTTGACATGACAGGGGCCTAAAGATGGGAACAGCCTGGATGGATGGATGGATGGACAGATGGGAATAGTTTCCTGGATAGTGGCTTAGACTCGCAGATTTTACAGAAGCAAAAATAAACTTCTGTTGCTAATGAGATTTGAGGTTGTCTATAACTGCAGCATGCTTTAATCTAACTGATTTATTCATATGTACTAATCATTAGTATCCTTTTTCAAACAGCTAGGAATGGTTGACCCCCAGATCCTGAAGAATATGAATGCTAGGAAGATTCCAGCACTGACCTACTGGCCTTTTGAGCTTTTAATGTGAAGTTAGAGACTGGTGTGAAGAGCAGCTGGGCAGGGAAAATAAACCATGATCTACTACCAGAATTCAGAAAACTCAGTTCATGAATCACCGTACATCTGACTGGCCTGCTGTGAAGGGAGATTACCCTAATCCATGACACTCTTCCCAGGATCATCCAGCTTCCTGTGCACTTCCCTCCAGGAGCCACTAAAGCCCAGAACAAATCCCCTTATGGGAAGCTCTTGCAGTAGCCCTTCCCCTCCTCAGAGTAATAGGAGCTGTCTGTTATCGCCAGCTGGAAAATTAAAGTTCTACTTGGTCAAAGCCAAAAGGTAATACAATTCTATAACCCTGTGGTTTCATCTGTTTATTACTTGCTGTTTGGGGAGAAGACAATAAATAAAATATCTGTGTATGTAATATCCCCTTTTCCCTCCGGGGACTCACGTAAGTCCCAAATTTCTAAACAACCTCAGTGTGAAGTAATGTTTGCCTAGAGTCTACCAGCTTCTTTATGACTCTCTCATTAACCTCTTCAACCTTCCAATTCCTGTTTCCTGGGTCTGGTCAGTTCTACTTAATAATGTTGATACAAACTATTGTATAGACTGAAATAACAGAATGGCATGTCCTCACACACACACAAACAGCCGGTCAGTCCCTGCATAGCTCTAGAACTATGAAACATCCAGAGTGGACCATAAGATAAAGAGGGGCTCTATGGATGAAAACACAAGTCTGAGCAAAACTCATCTTGGTCATTGTATCTGGCAGCTGGTTGCTCACTCCAAGACCTCTTTGTTTACTCCCTCCCAGCTGTCTTCAGAGAAAGCGAAGAACTGTACTGGGGGAAGGACCAAAAATCAGGAGAACCAGGTCTCACAACCTTGCAAACTTCTGACCTTCAGAGTTTCCAGTTGCCCTGGAAAGAGCAAATGGACCCTGCGAAAACTGGGAGGCTCAGGTGGGGACAAATGCTTGTTATTAGAAAGTATAGTCTGTCTGTCACCTGCCATCTCCACCTCTCCTCACCCAGTGCTCTGGCTCGGGCTCATTGCATCATTTCTATAATATGAGCCAGAGGAACACTAGGCTTTGTGCAGTTTCATTTCTAAAAGATATTTCATGAAAGGTCATCAAGATTCCAGGTATCAGTCAAGCTGAGGTGGTTCTTTCCAACATAGTCAGCCCAGTCTTGATCTCTTGGTTCTTCTCATTGCTCCCATCAAAACAGAACAGGATATATGACCTTTTAAGTCTTTTACAATTTAACAAAACCACCTTCATGATAATGCATTAGTTTCCCTAGGTAATTTTTAAGACTCTTATCTTTAATTGTGGGAATTAAGGGTTTTATCTCCCATGCAAGGAATTTCATGCACCAACTAAGCAGTGTGCAGGTTAGAGATGAAAGGGAGCCTCCCCAGGCTCCTAAAAACCATGCCCAGCCTTGGGGAGGGGCCAGAACAGATGCTGCGTCAAGAACAGAAGGACAGACAGAACTCAGAGAAGATGGCCCACGTCAAGGAGCACTCACTCCGTGACTTCTCTGTTCTCCTGCTCACTTGGCTGTCCTCATGGCACATATCTAGGCTGCTCCCTAAAATGCTATTTTCTGCAGTGGTTGTGAAGGGAAAGGTCTTGAAATAGCTGGTTTCTTGCACTGTGGCCCCTGGGCCTGGAGCCAGAGATATCTGAGCCGTCTTCCCTCCTTTGGTCTTCCCAGCTTCTTTCCAGGGCCTGGGACTGCACAGTCTTTCTGTCTCTTTCCTCTTACTTCCCCTGAGCCACCATCACTGACCTGTTTGTGCTCCCTCCCCAAGTTCATCTCCCAGCCCTACACCCTGCTGCCCCTTTCCCTCTAGAAGACAGGCCACTCCCTCAGTGCAGAGTTCTCTGCCTTGAAAAGGGACCCCTGTGAATGTGGGAAGGGAGAATGAGCTCGAAATTTGTTATTGCCCAACAAATATTGGCTCCGGAGACAGAGGAGTGCCTAGGGGCATCACAGAGGGAGCTTCAGCCACGGAAGGGCAAGTAGAGACACAGAACATGATCTAGGATACTTACTACTTTCCCTGCCTGTGCAAGACCTTGTGTGTGCATATGTGAGAGAGAGAGAGAGAACATGAGTGTGCTGAGGGAAAATCGACATCTTTGACAATAATTATAGTTACCAAGAAACTTTAAAAGTGAGAGAAAGAACTGAAGCTTTGGCTAGCTAAGAGTAATACTAATTACAGCCTTTATGCAAATTAAGTCTAATTATCATGCAACACAATAATAATATGTCTATCACTCTAATGTGTCAGATTAACTTTCTTGTAAATTTACCGGAACAATTCTGAGCTTTCTTCATGTACTAGAGTTCTGCAAGGAAAAGGACTGTAAATTAACAGAACTACACTGTCTTTTCAAGTCCTCTGCCCATATTTCTAGATGGCTGTTTGTCTTTTTCCTTAATGGTTTTTAAATAGTCTTTATGCATTGAGGAGAGAATTCTTTTATGTATCACATGTGCTGCAAATATTTTTTTCCAGTTTGGAATTTTAACTTCAATGGCATATTAGAGTACATAGAAGAAAATTGGTCTGATTAAATCCATGTGCTTACTTTCTTAGCAGTATACTGGCCTGCTCACAATTTTTTTAAAAATGTAGAAATAGTACCCATTATATCCATTTGCCGAAGGCTGAAATTCCTTTGAACAGAAAGTAATCTTTCATTCCACAAATAGAGATAAAAGGTTTACAAATGTACAGGGCCTTAGAAATAATACGTTAGTGTGTTTCAGGTAAATGTGTATAATGACAACAGTCTTGCCCGTTTATGGGGTGAGTTTCATGTAGAAAGGGGTAGAGAATTCAGTACCAGGATGTGTGAGGAAGTGCAGTCACTAAGGAGGGTTTCAGAAACCAAGACTAACCATCTCCTAGAACTTTCCCTGACCTTCCAGGTCAAACTTAGATGCCTCTTGCCTGCAGCACCACTGCACTCATGTGTCATATCCCACTGATTACATAGTCACGATTGTTGTTTACTTCTCTATCTTGCTTGCTTTCTTGGTGGGTAAGAAAGTCCTCCAAGAAAGGGCTTGGGAGCTTGGAGGGCAGAGGTTACATGTAACAAGTTTGCCATTGTATCCAGAGCACCATGCTTCGTATGTTTTTAATAAGCCTTCACTGGATGAATGAGCAAAGGAGTCAATAAATCAGTAAACTAATGTTATTTTTTTCCTCAGGGCTTACATGACTGGATCTCTACCTCTTCACAGAAAAGTGAAAGGAACTGAATATTAAAGAAGATTCAGACTGGGAAGATAAGCTACTGCAGGATGATCATCACTCTTGCAGCATCCAACCCCCAAAGGTCCAGAAATAAGCACCCCAACAGAACTTCACTCAAAGACCACGACTTCCCTCCAAATTCAGATTCCAATATACCAAGGCAAATGGGGAGAATGCCTCCTTTCTCCTCCCCAAGAGACACAGAGCTTCCCAAGCCAGAAGAGATTCTCTAGTGCCTCTGGGCTAAACCCTGAGGAAGGGGCAATTGGGTTTCTAGAAACTGTTCAGAAGAAAAGATCTCATGGGGCAGGGGACTCTGTCTGAGCCAAGCGCCTCGAATGCTCTCGTAGGTATTTTATGATTCATCTCACTAGAACCTCTTTATCTTCTTGAAAGTTTGCTGAGCTGTCAATCTTCCTTTAGCTGACCTCAGATAACACCACATTCTGCTCTCTGTTCCTGGGACCCTCTTCTGTGGGTCTGAGTCCTGTCTAGATGATGCAGGCTCTGCCCAGACCACCACAAGAGCTGACCTCTTTTCTGGCCTTCTTGGCAAGTTCAGCCTGACCCTGGGTTCACGCTACTTTGACACCATGTGCAAACATGCATTTCCTCATCCCTTGCCCCACATTCTGTAAATAGACTCAAGCCCTGACCAAAGATCCTTGGCTTCCCATGTTGGAAACTGCCCTGTACACTGTCAGCTCTTTTTGCCCAGGTCTGTGCACAGGTATCACACACTAGGGATTGCTATTCGAGTTTCTTCTTGACTGAAGCACTGTATGCATCCCACCTGCTTACTTCTGTTTGCAAATTGCTGTTGCCCTGTGCTTTAACTTGGGTTTCTAGACTCCCATTATCCTAGCATTGGCTTGGGTTCTACTTCCTGGTTACTCAGTGATCATTTCTCCTAGAAATCATCCAGCTACCTCTCAGAAATCAGGACTGAGCCCTGCGCCTATAGATATGACTGAAGACACCCTCAAATCGTGCCTGAGCACCCTCTCCACTGCACACTCCACTCTTTTATTTCCATGGGTACCCTCCCAGCACTGCTCACCTGATTCATCATTGTCCAGGCATGCAAAGGGCATAGAAGAACCACCACTTGTGCCACACAAAATATTTCTTTCAAGAAGCTCATTGGGAAAACAGCCAAGTGCATGGATTTCCATCCTTTTCCCATAATAGAAAGTGTTTTCTGAGTGGAATACAACTTAGTATACCATAGAAAGGGCTTCAATATGAAGAACTCATTCCCATTAGGTTCTAAAACTGTGTAGAAAATGGCTAAAGCAACTACAGAAAGAAGAACAAACAAAACTCAAAGTTAGTAGAAGGAGAGAAATTTTTAAGATCAGAAGGAAGTGAAATAGAAGTGAAGAAAACAATGGCAAAGATCAATGGAACTAAAAGATGGTTCTTTTAGAACAAAATTGATAAACATTTATCCAGACTCATCAAGAAAAGAAAAAGAGGGAGAACTCAAACCAAGGAAATTAGAAATGAAAAAGGAGAAGTTACGACTGATACCACAGAAGTACAAAGGATCATAAGAGACTGCTAAAAGCATATTCAAAAGCAGAGATATTACTTTGCCAACAAAGGTCCGTCTAGTCAAGGCTATGGTTTTTCCTGTGGTCATGTATGGATGTGAGAGTTGGACTGTGAAGAAGGCTGAGCACCAAAGAATTGATGCTTTTGAACTGTGGTGTTGGAGAAGATGCTTGAGAGTCCCTTGGACTGCAAGGAGATCCAACCAGTCCATTCTGAAGGAGATCAGCCCTGGGATTTCTTTAGAAGGAATGATGCTGAAGCTGAAACTCCAGTACTTTGGCCACCTCATGCGAAGAGTTGACTCATTGGAAAACACTCTGATGCTGGGAGGGATTGAGGGCAGGAGGAGAAGGATGAGATGGCTGGATGGCATCACTGACTCGATGGACGTGAGGCTAAGTGAACTCTGGGAGTTGGTGATGGACAGGGAGGCCTG
>NW_011494861.1:19238407-19239066 GCF_000754665.1 Bison bison bison
GTAAGACAAACTCACATGCTAGTAAAGTAATGCTCAAAGTTCTCCAAGCCAGGCTTCAGCAATACGTGAACCGTGAACTTCCTGATGTTCAAGCTGGTTTTAGAAAAGGCAAAGGAACCAGAGATCAAATTGCCAACATCTGCTGGATCATGGAAAAAGCAAGAGAGTTCCAGAAAAACATCTATTTCTGCTTTATTGACTATGCCAAACCCTTTGACTCTGTGGATCACAATAAACTGTGGAAAATTCTGAAAGACATGGGAATACCAGACCACCTGACCTGCTTCTTGAGAAATTTATATGCAGGTCAGGAAGCAACATTTAGAACTGGACATGGAGCAACAGACTGGTTCCAAATAGAAACAGGAGTACGTCAAGGCTGTATATTGTCACCCTGCTTATTTAACTTATATGCAGAGTACATCATGAGAAATGCTGGACTTGAAGAAACACAAGCTGGATTCAAGATTGCTGGGAGAAATATCAATAACCTCAGATATGCAGATGACACCACCCTTATGGCAGAAAGTAAAGAAGAACTCTTGATGAAGCCTCTTGATGAAAGTGAAAGAGGAGAGTGAAAAAGTTGACTTAAAGCTCAACATTCAGAAAATGAAGATCATGGCCTCCGGTCCCATCACTTCATGGGAAATAGATGG
>NW_011494861.1:19239166-19239403 GCF_000754665.1 Bison bison bison
AAGCCAATATCAACATAGAGGCAAAAATCCTAAACAAAATACTAGCAAACAAAATCCAACAACACATTAAAAAGATCATACACCATGATCAAGTGTATGATAAAAGTTCTTCAGAAAGAGGGCATAAAAGGAACCTACTTCAACATAATAAAGGCCATGTAAGACAAACTCACATGCTAGTAAAGTAATGCTCAAAGTTCTCCAAGCCAGGCTTCAGCAATACGTGAACCGTGAACT
>NW_011494861.1:19239674-19242642 GCF_000754665.1 Bison bison bison
AATATATATATATATGTGTGTATGTGTGTGTGAGTGTGTTTGTGTATAATATCTAGGAATAAACCTAACTAAGGAGGCAAAATATCTGTACTCAGAAAACTATAAGACACTGATGAAAATCAAAAATAGCACAAACAGATGAAGAGATATACCGTGTTCTTGGATTGGAATAATCAATATTATTGATTATTGTGAAAATGAACATACTATTCAGAGCAATCTACAGATTCAATGCAATTCCTATTAAATTACCAATAGTATCTTTTCACAGAATTAAAATTAAAAAAATTATAATTTATATGAAAACACAAAAGACCTCAAATAGCCAGAGCAATCTTGAAAAAGAGAATTAGAAGTGCAGGAATCAGGCTCCCTAAATTCAGACTATATTACAAAGCTACAAAGTAATCAAAACAGTATTGTACTGACACAAAAATGGAAATGCAGATAAATGAAACAGGATAGGAAGCCCAGAGATAAACCCATGGTCACGCAATCTATGACAAAAGAGGCAAGAACATACAATGGAGAAAAGTCTCTTCATTATGTGGTGTTGGGAAAACTAGATAGCTACATATAAACAATGAAATTAGAACACTCCCTAATACCATACACAAAAATACACTCATAATGGATTAAAGACCTACATGTAAGCCAGATACTATAAAACTCTTAGAGGACAACATAGGCAGAATAATCTTTGACATAAATCACAGCAAGATCTTTTTGACCCACCTCCTAGAGTAATGAAAAGACCCTGATGCTGAGTAAGATTGAAGGTGGGAGGAGAAGGAGATGACAGAGGATGAGATGGCTGGATGGCATCACCAACTCAATGGACATGAGTTTGAGTAAACTCCAGGAGTTGGTGATGGACAGGGAGGCCTGGCATGCTGCACTCCATGTGGTTGCAGAGAGTTGGACATGACTGAGTGGCTGAACTGAACTGAACTAGAGTAATGAAAATAAAAACAAAAATAAACAAATGGGACCTAACTAAACTGAAAAGCTTTTGCACAGTAAAGGAAACCATAAACAAGATGAAAAGACGATTCTCAGAATGGGAGAAAATATTTGCAAACGAAGCAACCAATGAGAGATTCACCTTCAAAATATACAAACAGCTCATACAGCTCAATATCAAACAAACAATCCAATCAAAAAATGGGAAGATCTAAATAGACATTTCTCCCAAGACATACAAATGGCCAAAATGCACATGAAAAGATGCTCAACATCATTAATTATTAGAGAAATGCAAATCAAAACAACAATGAGGTATCACCTCACACCAGTCAGAATGGCCATCAAAAAATCTACAAACAATAAACACTAGAGAGAATTTGGAGAAAAAGGAATCATCTTACACTCTTGGTGGGAATGTAAATTGGTACAGCCTTTATGGAGAACAGTGGGTTTCCCAGATGGCTAAGTGGTAAAGAATTTGCCTGCCAATTCAGGAGACATGGGTTCAATCCCTGGGTCAGAAAGATCCCCCTGGACAAGGGAATAGCAACCAACTAAAGTATTCTTACCCAGATAATCCCATGGATAGAAGAGCCTGGCAGGCTACAGTCCATGGGGTCACAAGGAGTCAGACATGACTGAGCATGCATGCACATTATGGAGATTCCTTTAAAAAGTAAAAATAGAACACCATATGACCCAGAAATCTCACTACTGGGCATATATCTTGAGAAAACCATAATTCAAAAAGACACATGTACCCCAATGTTCATTGCAGTGCTATTTACAATTACCAGGATATGGAAGCAACCTGAATGTCTGTCGACAGGTTAATGGATAAAGACATGGTACATATAAACAATGAAATATTACTCAGACATAAAAGGAGCTAAATGGGGTCATTTGCAGTGATGTGGATGGAACTAGAGTCTATCATACAGAGTGAAGTCATAAAGAGAAAAACAAATATGATATATTAATGCATAAATGTGAAATCTAGAGCAATGGTACAGATGAACCTATCTGTAGGGCAGAAATAGAGATGCAGATGTAGAGAACAGACATGTGGGCACAGCAGGGGAAGGGGAGAATGAGACAAACTGGGAAAGTAAGATTGAAATATTTGTTGTTGTTCAGTCACTAAGCCATGTCTGACTCTTTGTGATTCCATGGACTGCAGGACATCAGGCTTTCTAGTCCTTCACTATCTCCCAGAATTTGTTCAGATTCATGTTTATTGAGTTGGTGGTGCTATCTAACCATCTCATCCTCTGCCGCCTTCTCCTTTTGCCTTCAATCTTTCCCAGCATCAGGGTCCTTTCTAATGAGTTGGCTGTTTACATCAGGTGGCCAAAGTATTGGAACTTCAGCATCAGTCCTTCCATTGAGTAAGACTGACATATATACACTGCTGCTGCTGCTGCACTACCATGTGTAAAATAGATAGCTAATGGGAAGCTGCTGTATAGTACAGGCAGCTCAGATATGTATACATATATCTGACTCACTTTGTTATATAGCAGAAACTAAAACAACATTGTAAAGCAATTATACACCAATAAAAAAGAAAAAGTTAATAAAAAGATAAATGCTCCCCAATGTTCATGGCAACACTATTTACAGTAGCTAGGACATGTAAGCAGCCTAAATGTTCTTCAAAAGAGGAATGGATAAAGAAGATGTGGTACATGATTCCGTGGGTGGTGGTGCATGGCCGTTCTTAGTTGGTGGAGCAATTTGTCTGGTTAATTCCGATAACGAATGAGTCTCTGGCCTGCTAACTAGTTACGCGACCCCCAAGCTAATAAGAAAATAGAAAGAGAAATTAAGGAAACAATTCCATTCACCATTGCAACAAAAAGAATAAAATACTTAGGAATACATCTACCTAAAGAAACTAAAGACCTATATATAGAAAACTATAAAACACTGGTGAAAGAAATCAAAGAGGACATTAATAGATGGAGAAATATACCATGTTCATGGATTGGAAGAATCAATA
>NW_011494861.1:19242742-19243222 GCF_000754665.1 Bison bison bison
ATGGCATCACTGACTCGATGGACGTGAGTCTCAATGAACTCTAGGAGTTGGTGATGGACAGGGATGCCTGGCGTGCTGCGATTCATGGGGTCACAAAGAGTCGGACACGACTGAGCGACTGAACTGAACTGAAGACAAACTCATAGCAAACATCATTCTCAATAGTGAAAAACTGAAAGCATTTCCTCTAAGATCAGGAACATGACAAGAATGCTCACACTTGCCATTACTATTCAACATAGTTTTGGAAGCTCTAGCCATATCAATCAGAGAAGAAAATGAAATAAAAAGAATATAAACTGGAAAAGAAAACTGTCATGGATTGCAGATGACATAACATGATATGTAGAAAACACTAAAGATGCTACCAGAAAACTACTAGAGCTCAAAGTTTCAGGATGCAAAATTAACACACAGAAATCTCTTGCATTCCCATATACTAACAAAGAAAGAAATTAAGGAACAACCCTATTTACCACT
>NW_011494861.1:19243322-19243650 GCF_000754665.1 Bison bison bison
CTACAAGCAATAAATGCTGGAGAGGGTGTGGAGAAAAGAGAACCCTCTTACACTGTTGGTGGGAATGCAAACTAGTACAGCCACTGTGGAGAACAGTGTGGAGATTCCTTAAAAAACTGGAAATAGAACTGACTTATGATCCAGCAAGCTCACTGCTGGGCATACACACTGAGGAAACCAGAATTGAAAGAGACGTGTACCCCACTGTTCGTCGCAGCACTGTTTATAATAGCCAGGACATGGAAGTAACCTAGATGTCCATCAGCAGATGAATGGATAAGAAAGCTGTGGTACATATACACAATGGAGTATTACTCAGCCATTAAAA
>NW_011494861.1:19243750-19244702 GCF_000754665.1 Bison bison bison
CAATTTATAGATTCAATGCAATCCCTATCAAGCTACCAATGGTATTCTTCACAGAGCTAGAACAAATAATTTCACAATTTGTATGGAAATACAAAAAACCTGGAATAGCCAAAGCAATCTTGAGAAAGAAGAATGAAACTGGAGGAATCAACCTGCCTGACTTCAGGCTCTACTACAAAGCCACAGTCATCAAGACAGTATGGTACTGGCACAAAGACAGAAATATTGATCAGTGGAGCAAAATAGAAAGCCCAGAGATAAATCCACGCACCTATGGACACCCCTTATCTTTGAGAAAGGAGGCAAGAATATACAATGGAGAAAAGACAATCTCTTTAACAAGTGGTGCTGGGAAAACTGGTCAACCACTTGTAAAAGAATGAAACTAGAACACTTTCTAACACCATAAACAAAAATAAACCCAAAATGGATAAGATCTAAATGGAAGACCAGAAACTGTAAAACTCCTAGAGCAGAACATAGGCAAAACACTCTCCGACATACATCATGGCAGGATCCTCTATGACCCACCTCCCAGAATATTGGAAATAAAAGCAAAAATAAACAAATGGGACCTAATTAAACTTAAAAGCTTCTGCACAACAAAGGAAACTATAAGCAAGGTAAAAAGACAGCCTTCAGAATGGGAGAAAATAATAGCAAATGAAGCAACTGATAAACAACTAATCTCAAAAATATACAAGCAACCCCTACAGCTCAATTCCAGAAAAATAAATGACCCAATCAAAAAATGGGCCAAAGAACTAAATAGACATTTCTCCAAAGAAGACATTCAGATGGCTAAAAAACACATGAAAAAATGCTCAACATCACTCATTATCAAAGAAATGCAAATCAAAACCACAATGAGGTACCATTTCACACCAGTCAGAATGGCTGCGATCCAAAAGTCTACAAGCAATAAATGCTGGAGAGGGAGTGGAGAAAAGAG
>NW_011494861.1:19244802-19257100 GCF_000754665.1 Bison bison bison
CGCAGCACTGTTTATAATAGCCAGGACATGGAAGTAACCTAGATGTCCATCAGCAGATGAATGGATAAGAAAGCTGTGGTACATATACACAATGGAGTATTACTCAGCCATTAAAAAGAATACATTTGAATCAGTTCTAATGAGGTGGAGCCTATTATACAGAGTGAAGTAAGCCAGAAAGAAAAACACCAATACAGTATACTAACACATATATATGGAATTTAGAAAGATGGTAACAATAACCCTGTATACGAGACAGCAAAAGAGACACTGATGTATAGAACAGTCTTTTGAACTCTGTGGGAGAGGGAGAGGGTGGGATGATTTGGGAGAACGGCATTGAAACATGAATAGTATCATATATGAAACGAGTCACCAGTCCAGGTTCGATGCATGATACTGGATGCTTGGGGCTGATGCACTGTGACGACCCAGAGGGATGGTACGGGGAGGGAGGAGGGTTCAGGATGGGGAACATGTGTATACCTTTGGCAGATTCATGTTGATATATGGCAAAATGAATACAATATTGTAAAGTTAAAAAAGAAAAAAAAAAGAAAATATTATTTCCTGAACACAATTTGGATTCTTGCTTTGTGTATGACATTTTTATTGTACAGAATTGAAAAATAAATTGTAGTCAATTTTAAATTGTTTCCACTGTATCTCCTTGTAAAAGCCTTGCCATCCAAGGTTATTAAAAAATTAAATATTAAAAAAAAATTTAAAAAAAGAAGATGTGGTACATATATTCAATGGAATATTACTTAGTCATAGAAAAGAGCAAAATAATGCCATTTGCAGCAACATGGATGGACTTGGAGATTGTCATACTGAGTGAAGTAAGTCAAACACAGAAAGACAAATACATGATATCACTTATATGTGTAATCTAAAAAATGTATAAATGAATTTATTTACATAATATAAATGAGGTATAGTCATAGATGTAGAAAACAAATATGATTACCAAGGATAAGTGGGGAGGGATAAATTTGGAGATTGGGATTGACATGTATATGTGTATATATGTGTATATATATATAACTAAATATAAAATAGGGATGTCCTTGGTGGTCCAGTGCTTAACACTCTGAATTTCCACTGCAGGGAGCATGGGTGCCATCTCTGATCAGAGAACTAAGAACCCACTTGCCATGTAGCACAGCCAAAGAAAAATAGGTAACTAATAAGAACATGGGCTTCCAAGGCAGTGCTAGTGGTAAAGAACCTACCTGTCAATGGAGGTTAGACATAACCAATGCAGGTTCCATCCCTGGGTCAGGAAGATCCCCTGGAGAAGGGCACAGCAACCCACTCCAGTATTCTTGCCTGGAGAATCCCATGGACAGAGGAGCCTGATAGGCTGCAGTCCACAGGGTCACAAAGAGTCCGACATGACTGAAGTAACTTGGCATGCAACAAGAACATGCTGTACAGCACAGGGACCTCTACTCAATACTACATAGTGCCCTATATGGGTAAGAATCTAAAAAGAAGAAAGTGAAGTCGCTTGGTCATGTCTGACTCTTTGCGTCCTCATGGACCGTAGCCTACCTTGTTCCTCTGACCGTGGAGGTTTCCAGGCAACCATACTGGAGTGGGTTGCCATGTCCTTCTACAGAGGATCTTCCCAGCCCCAGGGATTGAACCTGGGTCTCCCACATTGCAGGCAGACCCTTTACCATCTGAGCCACCAGGGAATATATATATAATATATATATATGTGTATATATATATATATAATTGATTCACTTTGTTGTACATCTGAAACTAACACACCATTGTAAATCAACTATACTCTAATTAAAAAAAATTTTTAAGGAGGATGCAAATTTTAAAATTTAAATTAAAAAAGTCAAACTATTAAAAACTGTATACGAAGTAGAAGAGGCAGGGGCGCTGAGGAACATCTAGCTGACTGCCTGACAAGAACTTTAGGACTAAAGGGATCAGCTGCTGCTATCAATCAGTCCTCCCAGGGAACTAATTCAGCTAATCAGCTTCTGGCTAAGCTACTAAAAGCAGTGAGGACATGAGCCTCCAGGCTACCCTTCAAGCCTCCTCTTCATGCCTGACTCACTAATAGCCCCCATCCCTAGTCCCCAGTCTTGGTCACACAACCTATTTGCAGCCCTCACACAGATATCCACAACTTCTGTTCCCTGGTGGCTCAGACGGTAAAGCGTCTGTCTACAATGCCGGAGACCCGGGTTCGATCCCTGGGTCAGGAAGATCCCCTGGAGAAGGAAATGGCAATCCATTCCAGTACTATTGCCTGGGAAATCCCATGGACAGACGAGCCTGGTAGGCTACAGTCCATGGGGTCGCAAAGAGTCTGACACAACTGAGCGACTTCACAGATATCCACAATCTGCTTTCTCCCTGAGCCCCAGCAAGGTAAAAGGTTTACAAATGCACAGAGATTTGGAGATGATAATTAGTGTGGTTCAGGCAAACGTGTGTGATAACAGGATCTTTCCTGTGTTTCTGAGAAAGGATTTCACTTAGCAGTAGAAAATTCACTGCCAGAATGGGTAAGGAAGTGAGGCCACCAAGAGAAGCCCTTGAGCTGCTCTGAACTTCACAGTTTTTCCCATTGTTTCACTTGCATTCCCTCTTGTATTGCTTTCTCAATTTTCTCCCCATCTCCCATCAATATTCACACATCCTTAATATTTCCTCCTAGGACCCTACTCTCTAATGTAACTATAAAATCACAGAATTTGAGGTATACACAATCTAATCATAAAATGGGAGCATAAAGATATCAACCAAAGTGTGAAAAAGTCAGAGGATGCTTCTTATAAGAAGTGGGGGGATAAGGGGTTTTTGGATCCCCTTGCTATTGACAAGTCCCCCTTCTCTTCTCTATAGCACCCTGTCCCCTGCACCCTTCTAAACAGTAGCTCCACGCTTCATGAGCTCTTTGATCCTGGGCAACTATCTAAATCTCTTTGTGCCTTTGTTTTCTTATCAGCAAAGTGGGATTATTAATATATTGTACCTTTTTCAAGGGATTGGCCAGAAGATTAATGAGATAATCTTATGTGAATAAGTAGCATGGAAACTGGCACTCAATAAGTGTTAGCTCTTATTATTTCATTAAACCTTTATATCTTGGTTATTTTTTAAGATAATCAGTCCAAATCAATCCCTCTATTAAGTAGTATTGAAGGACAATGCATTTTTACCTCCTCCAGGTAAGATAACTGCGTTTAGCCTGAAAGGATGTTTTCATCCAATGAGGGCGATACCTGGAGAATCCCAAACTCCTGGGATATGTAAAGGACAAGCGCATCAAGTGAACAGGATTCATAGATTTCCTGATATCAAGTGAAGCAGGTAGATGTCTATTGTTTCAACATGTGGAGAAAGATTTGGGCTTATTGTTCAAATTCGTTAAAGCCCTAAGCCTAGAAATTGGCAACCAGGACTTATTTCCACAGCTCTATTAGAAAAGGGGGTTACGAGCACTTTATTTTCTCCTTTTCACACCGTATAGTTCATGCCTTTGTAATTTTGATTAAAAGAGTTAAAGCATGACCTGCTTAATTTAAATACCTAAACACATGGGCTATTACTGTAGTCTACCAGGCTTCTCTGTCCATGGATTTCCAGGCAAGAGTACTGGAGTGGGCTGCCATTTCCTTCTCCAGGGGATCTTCCTGACCCAGGGATCAAACCCAGGTCTCCTGCATTGCAGGCAGACACTTTGCCCTCTGAGCCACCAGGGAAGTCCCATTTGACAACTACAGTAACATTTATTCTTCAGAATTTTATAGTTTTTTTTTTTTAATGTCCAAATCAATTCCACTATTCTGTAAACACTGACATCAGGTTTGGCAGACGTTACAAAGATGTTCCTAGTTTTTCCAAAGGTTGATATTTTTCTCAGTTTATTTCAATTCTACACAAACACCAAAAACTCTCTAAAGGTGAGCTCCATCCTGAACTGCCTTCCAGTTTTGATTAGCAGGGCGCTTTCCAAATGGAAGGCTAAAGTTGTAACATGTTTCCTTCCCTGCTTTTTATCAAATGCTTCCTTAGGGGAGTCTTCATTGTCTTTTAATTGTCCAAGTTTATTTTCATTCCTCTTACTAAAGCGGAGTTGGCAGAGGGGATGAGGGGGAATGTAGGGGTACCTCAGCAACCTTCAAAGTCCTTTTTAATCTTATAATCATCTTCATCAGCCAGCCTCTCTTTTCCCTTGCCTCCATTTTTTTCTTGGTTATTCAGAAAAGCCTTTCTCATTCTCATTTGCTCACATTAATTCACCCTGCTCTTTGGCTGCCCTAACTTGAGTTGCACACCCTCATTTGATTCCCTCCTGTCCCTTTCCTTTCCAAGTCAGATTTTTCTTTGCTCACAGGTTTTTAAGCCACCCTTTGTAAATCCACTTTGCAAAGAGCAAGCAATCTCCAATCTTCTTTTCCAAAGCAATTGTAATCCACTATGCTTTAATTACAGTGTCTATTCAGATGTTCAAAATGCCATCTAGTTATAGACTTTAATACTTCTTCCTCCTTCCCTCTGCATCATACTTATTAGATTAATTCTCTAAATGTGCTTTTTTTTTTTTTTTGAAGTTTAATACCCTAGGTCTTTGAAGCCACTGCTTACTTAAAGAATTCCAGAAGATCATGATTACTACTAACAAGGCAGCTTTCTGGCTTTAACTATATAATGCAGCAGTTGCTAGTCCCAGGAGCTCTAGTCCTGTTCCACTCTTAGCTTGAGTTGCTAACATTTTAGTCAAAACACTGTCCTCTCCCTCTCCTGGGACACAATGATGGATACACTTTTGCCTATAATCCATGGAGATCTACACCTGGGGAGTGTCAAAGGAAAACAAATTGAGGAAGGACTGGCTTCTTTCTTCTTCTTATTATTGTTCACTCTCATCCTGGATGACTGGTGATATGTTGGAGTAATTCATATTATGTATCTCAACCTTCATTTCTATATAAGTGAAATAGGGAAGGAGAATTAGATGGTTTCTAAGGTTAATGTAATATATATCTCTAACTTATCACCATCTATCTTCAAGTAATATTATACCACTTCATATATAGTTAAAGAACCTAACAACCACAACTAGAATTAGAAGGCCTTCTCTGGTAGCACAGTGGTAAGAACCTGTCTGCAATGCAGGGAGATTGATCCAATTCAATCCCTGGGTTGGGGACATCACCGGGAGAAGGAAATGGCAACCCACTCCAGTATTCTTGTCTGGGAAATCCCATATACAGGGGAACTTTAGTGCTACAGTCCATGGGGTCACAAAGAGTAGGATACAACTGAGCAACTAAACAACAAGGATACTTTCTCACTCTTGTAAATGCCACAACTTCTATAATTCTAATTTACTCTCACCAAATCACGTAGGTGTAGGTGTTTCTAGAACTTTCATCTGAACTATGTAATACTTTATTACTTAAAAATAAATATTTATAGATATATTAAGTAATTAAATTCATCTTATCTTTTTTAACAGTTTTATTAGGATAAAACTAACATCATAAAATGCACTTATTAAAATCTATAATTTGATATATCTTGCCTTGTTTGTACCTTATACAAACAAGACAATATCCATCACCCCTACTTTGAGATTAGTTGAGCATCCCTTATGATTTCATATAATCTGCCTTGTTGGATTTCTATAATTGCTAGAATTATTTGCAGTATTATTTCAGTGGTGACTCTAAGGTTCATGTAAAATATATCTCTAACTTATCACCATTTATCTTCAAGTAATATTATATCACTTCACCTATAGTAAAGGAACTTAACAACCACATTTCATTTTTATCCTAGTCTTTATAATATTGTTGTCATACATTTTGCTTTATGGTATAAAGTCCAACAAACGTTGTTATTTTTGCTCTAAATGATCATTTTCTTTTAAATAAATTAAAACAATTTTTAAAGTCTTACATTTATTCACATATTGACCTTGTCCAATACTCCTCAGTCCTATGTGTAGATCCACATTTCCATCGTATCATTTCCCTTGTGCCTGAAGAATTTCTTCAATGTAATAAGAATATGTTGGTAGCCAGTTTTTTCAGTTTAAGTATATCTGACCAATCTTTATTTAACATTAGCTTTTAAAACTTTTTTTCTGGGTATAAAATTATAAGTTGACAGTTGTTTTCCATCAGTTCTTTAAATGCTGCTTGCCTTTCCTCTTGTATTGCTTAGTAAGAAATCTATTATCATTTTTAACTTTGTTCCTACACATAAGGTATCTTTTTCTCTGGCTGCTGTTAGGATTTTTCTTTTTATCACTTATTTATGAACAATTTGATTATAATCTGCTTTGGTATATTTTTCTTGACATTTATTGGGCTTTTGTTGAGCCTTGGAATTACGAGTGTATAGTTTTCATCAAAGTTTTACAGACTTTGGCCATTAAGCCTTCAGATTATTTGGTGATTTGTTCTCTTTTTAAAGACTCCAATTACGTGTATCCCAGGATATTGGAAGTATACCACATTAATGGATGCTCTGTCCATTACTTTTTCCAGTCTTTTTTTTCTGTTTCATTTTGGATAGTTTCTACTCTGTCTCTTCATGTTCAGTAACCTTTTCTTTTGCATTATCTAATTTGCCATTAGTGTATTTTTAATCTCAGAAATTGTGGTTTTTATCTCTAGAAGTTCTTTTTATATTTTCCATTATACAATCCTTAATACACTCAATCTTGTCTCTAGCTTGAGCATATAGAATGTATTATCTAATAATTTTGTCATCTATACCATTTCTCAGTTGGTTTTGACTGATTTTTCTGATTATAAATCACCTTTTCTTCTTTGCAGACCTGTTTAATTTCTTATTGAGTGCTAGAGTTACGGTTTTTATCTTATTGGGTGCTAGATATTGTACTTCTATTAATATTCTTGAGTTTTGTTCTGCTTCACCATTGATTTACTTGGAGACAGTTTGATTCTTTCTGGTCTTTTATGTGTGTGTGTATATGTATATATGTATATGTGTGTGTGTGTATATATATATGTGTATATATATATATATATATAATTTTGCTAGGTAGAACCAGAGCAGTGCTTAGTTTAGTGCTAATTTCAACCCACTACTGGAGCAGGACCCTTCAGACTTTTCTTACTGATATCCCATGACTTATGAGATTTTCCACTCTATTGGGAGCTGAATATATTTCCAGTTTGTGTGAGTTTTGGATACTGTCCCCTCTAATCCTCTTAAGTTGTTCTTCTCTAAGCTTCAGGTAGTTTCCTTAAAAGTATGTGCTGACCAGTATCTATTAATACCTGAAGACACAAAGAGATTCTCCAAAGTGCTCCACAAAGCAGATCTCCAAAGTGCTCTATGCAAGTCTCTCCTTAAAACACTGTCCTGCAAAATCTAATCACATTGGCCTCCCTGTACTCCCAGCTCTCTCTCTCCTCAATCAAGGAGATCACCTATGTGCCTTCCAGTATTACAACTTAGTCATTCTCAAGGATGTTCCTTAGCTCTGCATATAAATATATATTTAGGTTTACTGTTTCATTAATTGTTTTCTGTTTTCTACAGTAAACAGTTTCACTGAAACATTATGAATTCTTATTGCCTTTTTTTCTACCTTGGTTCCCACTACTTGTAATCACACTAGATACAGAAGTCTAAGTAGAGACAAGGACTTCCCTGGTGAATAAAGGACAGAAATGGTGAGGACCTAACAGAAGCATAAGAGATTAAGCAGCAGTGGCAAGAATACACAAAAGAGCTGTACAAAAAAGGTCCTAACAACCCGGATAACCACGATGGTGTTGTCACTCACCTAGAGCCAGACATCCTGGAGTGTGAAGTCAAGTGGGCCTTAGGAAGCATTTCTATGAATAAAGCTAGTGGAGGTGATGGAATTCCAGTTGAGCTATTTCAAATCCTAAAAGATGATGCTGTTAAAATGCTGCACTGAACATGTCAGTTATTAAAATTTAAAAAAAAAAGATCAGTTTTCATTCTAAGCCCAAACAAGGACAATGCGAAAGAATATTCAAACTACTCTACAGTTGTGTTCATTTCACATGCTAGCAAGGTAATGCTCAAAATCCTTCAAGCTAGGCTTCAACAATATGAGAACTGAGAATTTTAAGATGTACAGGCTGGATTTAGAAAAGGCAGAGGGATCAGAGATCAAATTGCCAACATCCGTTGAATCATAGGAAAGGCAAGAGAATTCCAGAAAAATGTTTACTTCTCCTTCACTGAATATGCAAAAACCTTTGACTGTTGAATTCAGTCGCTCAGTTATGTCCAACTCTTTGCAACCCCATGAACCGCAGTACACCAGGCCTCCCTGTCCCTCACCAACTTCCGGAGTCCACCCAAACTCATGTCTATTGTGTTGTTGATGCCATCCAACCATCTCATCCTCTGTCGTCCCCTTCTCCTCCTGCCCTCAATCTTTCCCAGCATCAGGGTCTTTTCAAATGAGTCAGCTCTCCGCATCAGGTGGCCAAAGTATTGGAGTTTCAGCTTCAACATCAGTCCCTCCAATGAACACCCAGGACTGATCTCCTTTAGAATGGACTGGTTGGATCTCCTTGCAGTCCAAGGGACTCTCAAGAGTCTTCTCCAACACCACAGTTCAAAAGCATCAATTCTTCTGCGCTCAGCTTCCTTTATAGTCCAACTCTCACATCCACACATGACCACTGAAAAAACCATAGCCTTGACTAGACGGACCTTTGTTGCTGTGGATAGCAACAAACTGTGGAAAATTCTTAAAGATATGGGAATGCCAGACCACCTTACCTGTCTCCTGAGAAACCTGTATGCAGGTCAAGAGGCAATAATTAGAACCAGACATGGAACAACAGACTGGTTCAAAATTGGGAAAGTAATATGTCAAGGCTGTATATTGTCACCCTGCTTATTTAACTTATATGAAGAATATATCATATGAAATGCTAGGTTGGGTGAATCACAAGCTGGAATCAAGATTCCCAGGAGAAATATGGACAGCCTCAGGATGCTGATAACACCACCCTTATGGCAGAAAGCAAAGAGGAACTAAAGAGCCTCTTGATGAGGGTGAAAGAGGAGCGTGAAAAAGCTGGCTTAAAACTCAACATTCAAAAAACAAAGATCATGGCATCTGGTCCCATCACTTCATGGCAAACAGATGGGGAAAAAGTGGAAACAGTGACAGAATTTTTCTTGGGCTCCAAAATCACTGCAGTCAGTGACTGTAGCCATGAAATTAAAAGACATTTGCTCCTTAGAAGGAAAGCTATGACAAACCTAGACAGTATATTAAAAAGCAGAGACCTCACTTTGCTCACAAAGGTCCATATAGTCAAAGCTATGATTTTTTGAGCAGTCATGTATGGATATGAGAGTTGGACCATAAAGAAGGCTGAGTGCCAAAAACTAATGTTTTCTAACTGTGGTGCTGAAGAAGACTCTTGAGTCCCTTGGACTGTAAGGAGAACAACCAGTCAATCCTAAAGGAAATCAATCCTGAATGTTCATTGGAAGAACTGATGCTGAAGCTCCAATACTTTGGTCACCTGATGGGGATACAGACCCATTGGTAAAGACCCTGATGCTGAGAAAGATTGAGGGAAGGAGAAGAAGGGGACAACAGAGGATGAGATGGTTGGATAACAACACGGACTCAATGGACATGAGTTTGAGCAAACTCTGGAAGATAGTGAAGGACAGGGAAGCCTGTCATGCTGCAGTTTGTGGAGTTGCAAACAGTCAGATGTGACTTAGCAACTGAACAACCACAAAGTAGAGACAATTTCGTCAGTGCCAAGAACCCAGAAACAAAGGTTCAGTCATTTTGATGGCCTCATATGAAACTATTTTACATGTTTCATATTTACTGATTGGTGATGGCTTTCAAAAACAAGGGAAGATTTTCTTCTGAAAAGAAATGTGTCTTTGTGCATAAAAGAGAAACTTCCTCTCCTAATTACCCCCTTTTTTCGAAGCCTGATCTGGCCTTGATTTGCAAGCAATGCCACAACTGAATTGTAATGATTTGTGCAAAATTGTTTCCTCTTTAGCTCCCATCTATTCATTGCTCACCCTCCTATTTCATCTAATATTTAATGGTGTAATTTAAAACACACACACACACACACACACACACACAACCCTATCTAGCCCTCTGTTCATATCAATACAGATGACTTCCCAACTCATATTTCAGGCACCATAGTAATAATTCTTAAAAAATGAGTGCTACAGTTATCAGAACTGAGGTCCTAGGAGAACCCATTCAACTCAAAGTCTGTTGATAGACAATAAAGCACCCCACACCCTAGGGAAGAAAGATCTATTAAAAACCCAAAATATTGTTGCCACAGTTATACCAGCTCTCTAGTACACAACAGAGGCAGAGATATTTCCTTTAGTCTAGTTCCTGTGATCTCACCATGTCCCCTTGATTTTAAATCAGGTGACAGAATAAAACGTTTTCTGTTCCAATCCTGTCTTCCCAGTGGGCCTCTCCTCCATGCTGACATGCCACTGTTTTCTGTTCTCCCAGCAGCAGGGCAGCAATCAAACACTGTGGATGAGACCCATGCTGGCAGCCTGTCAGGAGCCCGAGGGCCCAGCCTCATCATCCAGAAACAGAGGGAACCAAGCTGCTGGCTTCTTCTGAGGCTCAACACTCACTCCCTGTGCATTATTGTCAGGGCAAGCAGGATCAGCCAGACTCTTTCTGAACTCAGTGGCCCAGAGACATTAAAAGGTCACCTTGCCCACTGAGGGCCCATTTCTTCTACACTCTCTCTTCTTGGGCCTACCAGATAAGCAAGTGAGGAGTTGTAAGACTTTGAATTTTCTTGAAAGCCATTTTCTGCCTGCAAGTTTGGACCCTCACAAATTAGCAGCCAATCTTACAAGGAAGACCTTCCAGACAACATTTGCAGGCGTAAATGACCAATCTCATCTCCTTCCTATCCCTGTAAAAGTACACAAGGTGTTGGAGAAAGGTCAATGACCTTTTGGAATAAAAATGTCCTTACATGGTTCTTCTTTAAATGAATAACAAATTTCCTTCACTCAAAAAAACAGAACTTACATTTGAGTAACTCTATTTATTCATTTAACAAATATGTTCTGAGGCAGGCAGGTGTTAGGAGGTGGACATATGCAGGTGAATCCAGGCTGGTGTGGCCCAGCCTTCACAGGGCTCATGGTTTGTTGAAGAATTCAGATGAGTCAAAAGCACTTGCTGTAATGATGAAGGGCTATATGAGAGGAGGAGCATAGGATATAAACACACATGAGAGGGGCACTGTGTCCAGGCTTTGAAAGTTCAAGGAAGACATCCCTGAGGAGGTCATATCAAAAGTAAAACCTGTAAGATAAGGGAAACTGCAGAGTAAGGAAAATGGAGTGGGAGAGATAGAGGAGTCGAGTACCCAGAGGCAGAGGGAACATCAAGAAACAAGGAAGGGGCATCAACAGAGACTGGTCCAACGCTTCGGGATTTTAAAATCCAAAGTGTTTGCAATGAGGCAGGAGACAGTGGGACAAATTGAGAGAAGAGCACTGAAACATATGCCTTGCCATATGTAAAATCAGATCAGATCAGATCAGATCAGTCACTCAGTCGTGTCCAACTCTTTGCGACCCCATGAATCTCAGCATGCCAGGCCTCCCTGTCCATCACCAACTCCTGGAGTTCACTGAGACTCATGTCCATCGAGTCAGTGATGCCATCCAGCCATCTCATCCTCTGTCGTCCCCTTCTCCTCTTGCCCCAAATCCCTCCCACCATCAGAGTCTTTTCCAATGAGTCAGCTCTTTGCATGAGGTGGCCAAAGTCCTGGAGTTTCAGCTTTAGCATCATTCCTTCCAAAGAAATTCCAGGGCTGATCTCCTTCAGAATGGACTGGTTGGATCTCCTTGCAGTCCAAGGGACTCTCGAGAGTCTTCTCCAACACCACAGTTCAAAAGCATCAATTCTCAGGTGCTCAGCTTCTTCACAGTCCAACTCTCACATCCATACATGACCACAGGAAAAACCATAGCCTTGACTAGATGGACCTTTGTTGGCAAAGTAATGTCTCTGCTTTTGAATATGTTATCTAGGTTGGACATAACTTTTCTTCCAAGGAGTAAGCGTCTTCTAATTTCATGGCTGCAGTCACCATCTGCAGTGATTTTGGAGCCCAGAAAAATAAAGTCTGACACTGTTTCCACTGTTTCCCCATCTATTTCCCATGAAGTGATGGGACCGGATGCCATGATCTTCGTTTTCTGAATGTTGAGCTTTAAGCCAACTTTTTCACTCTCCACTTTCACT
>NW_011494861.1:19257200-19259831 GCF_000754665.1 Bison bison bison
CCACTGTTTCCCCATCTATTTCCCATAAAGTGATGGGACCGGATGCCATGATCTTCGTTTTCTGAATGTTGAGCTTTAAGCCAACTTTTTCACTCTCCACTTTCACTTTCATCAAGAGGCTTTTGTGTTCTTCTTCACTTTCTGCCATAAGGGTGGTGTCATCTGCACATCTGAGGTTATTGATGTTTCTCCCAGCAATCTTGATTCCAGCTTGTGTTTCTTCCAGTCCAGCGTTTCTCATGATGTACTCTGCATATAAGTTAAATAAACAGGGTGATAATATACAGCCTGACGTACTCCTTTTCCTATTTGGAACCAGTCTGTTGTTCTGTGTCCAGTTCTAACTGTTGCTTCCTGACCTGCATACAAATTTCTCAAAAGGCAGATCAGAGGCAGGTCTGGTATTCCCATCTCTTTCAGAATTTTCCACAGTTTATTGTGATCCACACAGTGAAAGGCTTTGGCATAGTCAAGAAAGCAGAAATAGATGTTTTTCTGGAACTCTCTTGCTTTTTCCATGATCCAGTGGATGTTGACAATTTGATCTCTGGTTCCTCTGTCTTTTCTAAAACCAGCTTGAACATCAGGAAGTTCACGGTTCACATATTGCTGAAGCCTGGCTTGGAGAATTTTAAGCATCACTTTACTAGCGTGTGAGATGAGTGCAATTGTGTGGTAGTTTGAGTATTCTTTGGCATTGCCTTTCTTTGGGATTGGAATGAAAACTGACCTTTTCCAGTTCTGTGTCCACTGCTGAGTTTTCCAAATTTGCTGGCATATTGAGTGCAGCACTTTCATAGCATCAGCTTTCAGGATTTGAAATAGCTCAACTGGAATTCTATCACCTCCACTAGCTTTGTTCATAGTGATGTTTTCTAAGGGCCACTTGACTTCACATTCCAGGATGCTGCGACCAGTGCGCTAAGTGCGGCCGAGAGGAGCTACCCCACGTCCGAGGTCAGGGGCAGAAGCCGGGAGGACCCCATGCCCGAAGGGTGGCGGCCAAGAGGAGTTACCCCACGTCCGAGGTCAGGGGCAGTGGCCAAGAGTGCCAGACTGTGACGGTGCAGGAACGGCCGAGAGGAGCTACCCTGCGTCTGAGGTCAGGGGGCGCAGCCTAGAGGAGATACCCAGCGTCCGAGGCCAGGGGCTGCAGCCGGGAGGACCAACCCCAGGTCCAAGGAGCCGTGGCTGCGCGGGCACAGGAGGGCCTAGAGGAGCTATCACACGTTGAAGATCAGGAAGGGCAGCGGTGAGGAGATACCCCTCATCCAAGGTAAGGAGCAGCGGCTGCGCTTTGCTGGAGCAGCCTTGAAGAGATACCCCATGCCCAAGGTAAGAGAAACCCAAGTAAGATGGTAGGTGTTGCAAGAGGGCATCACAGGGCAGACACACTGAAACCATACTCACAGAAAACTAATCAATCTAATCACACTAGGACCACAGCCTTGTCTAACTCAATGAAACTAAGCCATGCCCGTGGGGCAACCCATGATGGGCAGGTCATGGTGGAGAGATCTGACAGAATGTGGTCCACTGGAGAAGAGAATGGCAAACCAGTATTCTTGCCTTGAGAACCCCATGAACAGTATGAAAAGGCAAAATGATAGGATACTGAAAGGGGAACTCCCCAGGTCAGTAGGGGCCCAATATGCTACGGGAGATCAGTGGAGAAATAACTCCATAAAGAATGAAGGGATGGAGCCAAAGCAAAAATAATTCCCAGCTGTGGATATGTAAAATAGATAGAGGAAAGTTGGCGTATAACACAGGGAGCTCAACCTGGTGCTCGGTGACAACCTAGAGGGGTGGGTTGGGGTAGGAGGTAGGAAAGAGGTTCAAGAGGGAGGGGACACATGTATAGCTACGGCCAATTCATGCTGATGTATGAAAGAAACCAACACAATAAAGCATGTGTTGTCCAATGTAAGATAAAATTTTTTGAAAATCCAAAGTGTTGGGATCTTAACCTGGCAACAGCAGGGTACCACTCAAAGGTTTTAAGCAGGAACCAACAGGATGCAGTTCACATTTCAGAAGATCATTCAGGTTGAGAGAGTAAGGGGTACAGGGAACAAGGTTGGAAATAAGGGAAAGAATTAAGATTATTGTCACCGAAGCAAGAAATGACTCTAGTATGAACCAAGTGAATGGCCGTAGAGTTTTGGAGAAGTAGATATATTTTAGAAATATACATGAGGTAGACTTGACAAGAGTAAATGAGTGACTGAGGACAGAGGTTCAGAAGGGAGAGATGGGACCTCAGAAGATGCTTTCACTAAGGGAATGGTGAGGCGCTTTGATAAGACAGGAAACATAAGAGGGGACAAAAGCCCAGAGTGGGGACCAAAGTTTTCTATTACCAACTTGGTTACCTGGAGAAAGGGAGGGAGGTAGGGAGGTCAGGTATCTTCCAGAAACCCTGCACCCATCCTCATCTGCAAGCAGGTGGGTGCCAAGAAGAATATTACAAAATGGAAAAGCTGAGGCATGACATGAAAAGGGAATTTTCCCCAAGGACTCACAGTAAGTTCATGGTTTGATCCCCAATTTCCAATCTGAAGGACCATAGGACCTCTCCTCCCTTTGACCCCTAAGGACCAACCTTCTGACCTGGTGTCCTTGAAAAGA
>NW_011494861.1:19259931-19263903 GCF_000754665.1 Bison bison bison
CCTTGAAAAGAGAATCTCTGATTTCCATTAAATGTCAGGTAGTGGTTTGGAGTAGATCTAGAGGCCCTAGAGCTGGAGACATATTTTAAAATAAGTCAAATAAATCAGTAAATCATGTGATTGGACTGAGGCTACTGAGTCCAGCTTGTTACCTTCAGGCTTGATATTTGCCAGTGACTTCCCTTGCTTAGGAAGATGGGGCAGCTGAAGGCTGGTTCCTCCCACTCACAGGCCCTGGAGGCTGCGCTGGGCTCACCTACCACTGCCTCTGTCCCTTGCTCCTCCTGCTGAGAATGCAGAGCCATCCTGGCCCTCTGAATGTCTCCTCCAGCTCTCAGGGTTGGTTCCTCCTCTAGATGTGATCTTACTCTTCTGACCACTCCTGTTTCTCTTACCAAAACAATTCAGGAAACAGTAAATCTGAATATGCATTTAGGTGCAGATCTAAGGAACATTGTGGAGAATGATGTGAAGTTGCAGTATTGGAAAGCAAACAGGAGATCTATGGCAAATAGTAATTAAGCAGTTAGAGGGATGCTCATCCAAATGAGAGTTTTATAGAGTTCAAGATAAGGTGGATGACTTCTGCTTCCACATGCTATCCACTTCCTCAACAACCTGAAAATATGCTCTGCCTCCTTCAACCCCAGTCCTAGGTGAGGGCTACAATCCGATCCTCTAGGATTCTATGGCCACCCTCCACCCCTTAAATCTGCAAATGCTGGATAACTGAGCTATGATTTTGCTCATAAACTATCATTCCACACAGGTACATTGGACTGTAAGATCAATGCTTTTACCCATACAACTGGAAATGTAAATAGATAAAAATGTCTGTGTCAGTGAAACGCTCCATAGGACCCCTAAGGACCTAATTACAAATGAACATTAAATATTTAATCTCATCTTTAGTCCTCAAGGCAGAGGCCCACAGTGGGCCTGACTTGTTCCAAGGGCAAAACTCCACAGTTTTCCCATGTTAATCTTTCCCCATGGGAAGTTTAGCCTTACTGTCAACACACACACACACACACACACAGAAGTCGCTCAGTCATATCCAACTCTTTGCGACCCCATGGATTGTAGCCCACCAGACTCCTCGGTCCATGGGATTTTCCAGGCATGAATACTGGAGTGGGTTGCCGTTTCCTTCTCCAACTGTCAAAACACACTCCCCGCTTATAAAAAATATTTAATAGACTTGCTCCAGCACTTACCCACTACCCTCTTTGGCTCCTCTTTCTTCCCAGTGACTCTTTCCCAGTTTTAAAACCCAGTGATTGGACTTCCCTGGTGTTCCAGTGGTTAAGAATCCACCTGCCAGTGCAGGAGACAGAGTTCAATCCCTAGTTCAGGGAGATTCCACACGCCGCAGAGCATCTAAGCCCATGAGCCACGACTACTGAGCCTGTGCTCTAGGGCCCAGGAGTTTCAACTACTGAGCCCGTGTGCCACAACTATGGAAGCCTGCACTCCCTAGAGCCCAAGCTCTGCAACAAGAAAATCTACAGCAATGAGAATTCTACACACCACAACTCAAGAGTAGCCCCTACTCACCCTAGCCAGAGAAACCCACACACAGCAATGAAGACCCAGTGCAGCCAAAGATAAATAAATAAATAAGCCAATGGTTTTACATTGCCCCCCATTTTTAGAAAACAACAGTGATAACGACAATAACTAACATCTACTGAATACTTCCTCTGCACAAGGCCCTGATGGATGATATAGGAGCCTTATGTATGTGGTCTCATACAACCTTCATAAAACTCCATGAAAAATGTTTTAAACAACTGAGGCTCAGAGAGATCAATTGGCCCAAATTACATTGGGTGGAACTGACAAAGCTGGGATTCAAACCAGATCACTGACTTCAAAGACAATGCTTATCTTCTGTATGGTTCTCTGTAATGTAGTAAAGAATCCGCCTGCCAGTGCAGGAGATCTGGGAGGTGTGGGTTCTATCTCTGAATCAAGAAGATCCCCTGGAGGAGGAAATGGCAACCATTCTAGTATTCTTACCTGCAAAATCCCAACGACAGGGGAGCCTTGTGGGCTACAGTCCATGGGGTCGCAAAGAGTCAGACACAGTTAAAAGCAGCACAATTAAAAAAAAATAAATTCATTCTAGAACCTAGTGAAATCCTGCTATCCCTTGTATATATATACCTGGGAGGCAGACCTAATTTCAATTCTCCCCAAGATCACAAGGAGATGTGTACTTCAAGGCAAAGGCAGGCCATTTCCCAAAGTTCAAAGAGGAGGAAACGGTTTGAGGACCTTGTCAGTGGGCCCCTGAACACTTTATCCTGTTGAACCTACACAACCAACTGGGCAGGATAGGAATCATTACATCTATTTTTCCAATGAGGAATTTTAGGTAACTTGGACCCACTGTCACAAACCATGTGAGTTGTATGCAGAGTTGATCCTTGTCACTCTGTCTACCAAGCCCAAGCATTTTCTTTCTTCTAACCTCAACTACTACCACACAGAGATGGCAGAGATGCTTCCCTCTTCATTAATTTACATTAAATATCTGACACCAAGGTCAGCAACATGTTACTAGACAATGCCTCTAAGATGTTCTTCTGAGATGGACCCACCATAACTTTGGCTCCATTCTTTGTTTCCATCTGTTCTAAGAGGCACACACTTCACAAGGGCACGGAGATATGTCTGTCCAAAAGTCAAGGTAATTTTCAGTGTTACTTCCACTATGGCCAGGTAACATTATGCGCCAATCACACCAAGTTTCCCTCAGATAACAACTATAAACTCTGGATAAAATCCAAAAAGAAAAAAAAAATAATAACCTGAAGACTAGACTAGTCAGATTCAGAGGGACAACAAGACTTTGAAGAAGGAAGTTACATGAAATGAGTTTCCCTTTTTTACAACTTTAAAAATGAACTAGATATAGCCAGAGAAAATATAATCCAGAAAAATACTTGCATTCCAGTATTCATTACAGCACATATTTACAATAGTCAAGAAGATGTGGTACATACATATAATGGAATATTACTCAGACATAAAAAAGAGTGAAATATTTGCAACAACATGATGAACCTAGACATTATCGTACTAGGTGAAATAAGCCAGACAAAGGCAACATATGATATTACTTATATGTGGAATCTAAGCAAAATTATACAAATGACTTATTTATGAAACAAAAATAGACCCACAGACATAGAAAACAAACTTATAGTTACCAAAGGGAAAAGGGCAGAGGGAGGGATAAATTAGGACTTTTGGGATTAACATATACACACTACTATTATAAACCAGATAACCAACAAGGGCCTACTGTATAGCACAGGGAATAATACTTAATATCTTGTAATAAACTATAAAGGAAAAGAATCTGAAAAAGAATATATATGTATATGTGTGTTTCTATACACACACACATGTGCATATATATATATACAACCAAATATATATATATAAATAAAACCAAATCACCATGCTATATGACTGACACCACCCTTATGGCAGAAAATGAAGAGGAACTCAAAAGCCTCTTGATGAAAGTGAAAGTGGGGAGTGAAAAAGTTGGCTTAAAGCTCAACATTCAGAAAACGAAGATCATGGCATCTGGTTCCATCACTTTATGGGAAATAGATGGGCAAACAGTGGAAACAGTGGCAGACTTTATTTTCTTGGGCTCCAAAATCACTGCAGATGGTGACTGCAGCCATGAAATTAAAAGCCACTTACTCCTTAGAAGGAAAGTTATGACCAACCTAGATAGCATATTGAAAAGCAGAGACATTACTTTGCCAACAAAGGTCCATCTAGTCAAGCCTATGGTTTTTCCTGTGGTCATGTATGAATGTGAGAATTGGACTGTGAAGAAGGCTGAGCACCGAAGAATTGATGCTTTTGAACTGTGGTGTTGGAGAAGACTCTTGAGAGTCCCTTGGACTGCAAGGATATCCAACCAGTCCATTCTGAAGGAGATCA
>NW_011494861.1:19264003-19267027 GCF_000754665.1 Bison bison bison
GCCCTGGGTGTTCTGTGGAAGGAATGATGCTAAAGCTGAAACTCCAGTACTTTGGCCACCTCATGTGAAGAGCTGACTCATTGGAAAAGACTCTGATGCTGGGAGGAATTGGGGGCAAGAGGAGAAGGGGACGACAGAGGATGAGATGGCTGGATGGCATCACTGACTCGATGGACGTGAGTCTCAGTGAACTCCGGGAGTTGGTGATGGACAGGGAGGCCTGGTGTGCTGCAATTCATGGGATCGCAAAGAGCCGGACACGACTGAGTGACTGATCTGATGACTGAAACTAACACAACACTGCAAATCAACTATACTCCAATAATTAAAAAAAAAAAAAGAAGAAGAAGAAGAGCCAGAATTATATAAGGTAGTTTAAACCAATCAAAACATAAAAACAATGTTTCTGGTCTGAAGACTCAGAAGACAGAGTTTGGTGCAACTAAAACCACTGGAAAGAGGGAATCTCAGAAAGAAAATGGCCAGAAAGATGGAGTGCCAAATCTTGTACAGACACTCTACCTTACCAAAATCTCTGGCTCACCAAAGAATTATGCAGTACCAGACAGACTCAAAAGCAGTTCGGCTAAGGTTAAAAACTGGACTTGACAATTGGCCAACAGACAGAATTTTCAGTTTAAATCCAGCCAAATTAATTGCCTGGCAAAACAAAAGTCAACATTCTTAAGAGGTATATAACTGAATCTGGAGAGTCCACAACAAAAAAGCCACAATGTTGAGGGTAAAATAAAAATTATTTGATGTTCTAGGGACCATGAAAATTTGAAAAGCAAGAAAAGTTGTTATCAGAGATTAACACGTTGGCACAGATGTTGGTATTGGCAGAGAAGGATTTTATTTATTTTTGTTGACGTACATTTTATTTACAATGTTGTGTTAGTTTCTGGTGTATAGCAAAGTGACTCAGATACGTGTGTGTGTGTATATCATGAATTCTTTTTCATATTCAAACATACATATATATATTCTTTTTTGGATTCTTTTCCATTACAGACAATAGGTCCTTCTTGTTTATTCATTTTCTAACAGTAGTTTGTATCTGCTAATACCAAACTCCTAATTTATCCTTCCTCACCCCTTTCCCCTTTGGTAACCATAAATTCATTTTCTAAATCTGTGAGTGTGTTTCTTTTTTGCGAATGAATTCATTTGTATCATTTTTTTTTTAGATTCCACATATAGTATAGTATATATTTTCTTTGATTAGTTCACTTAATATGACCATCTCTAGGTTCATCTATGTTGCTGCAATGGCATTATTTCACTCTTGTTTATGGCTGAGTAATAGTTCATGATGTGTACACACACACACACACACACACACACACACACACACACACCCTGATAGCACATCTTTATCCATTCATCTTCAGTGGACATTTAGGTTACTTCTATGCCTTGGCTATTAGAAATAGTGCTGCTATGAACATTGGGGTACCTGTATCTTCAAATTAGAATTTTCATCTTTTCCATTTATATGTCCAGGAATGGGGTTACTGGATCATACAGTAATCCTACTTTTAGTTTTTTTTAATGAAAGTCCATACTGTTTTCCATAGTGGCTGCACAAATTCACATTACCATCAACAGAATAGAAGGATTCCATTTCAGAGAAGGATTTTTAAGGAGCTTTATAACTATGTTCAATGTTATAAAGTAAACTATGCTCACAAAGAACAAGAGAAGGGAAATCTCAGCAGAGAAATTTTTTTTTTAATTTTAAATTTTGGACCAGGTAAAAAACAGATTCTCAAATCTAAAAATTCACAGAACGGGTTTAACAGTAGAATGAGATTACAGAGAAAAGGAAACATGAAGATAGAGCAATAGAAATTATCTAATCTGAAGAGTATGGGGGAAACAATAAAAAATTAGAGCTGAGGAAAACATCAGAACATCTAATGTATAATTGGACATAATTGGATTGCCAGAGTAAGAAGGGTAAGATAGTGCGGCAAAAGATGATGTTTGAAGAAATACTGACCAAATTTTACCCAGATTTGATGACAAACAGGTTTAAGAATCTCAAGACCCTAAGTAAAATAATTATAAAGAAAACCATGTCTATGTATATCAAAATCACATGGTAAAAACCAATGCAAAACCTTGAAAGCAGACAGAGAGAAACAATATATTACATAAAGAACAAAAAATAAGAATTACATAGCTTTCCTATTGAAAACTTTAAAGTCAAAAGATAATGAAACAATATTTTTAAAGTGCCAAAAGAAAGCCTGTTAAGCTAGACTTCCATGGTGAGCAAAATTATACTTCAAGAATGAGGCAAAAATTAAGGCATTTTCTGATTTTATTTTTTAATGAGGACTCATCACCAGCAAATTTACACTATAACACATTGTAAAGGAGACTCTTTGGTCTAAAGTAATAACAGATAGATCCTTAGGAGGGAATAAACAACACTGGAAATAGCAAATATATATATAGATTGCCAGGAGAAATATCAATAACCTCAGATATGCAGATGACACCACCCTTATGGCAGAAAGTGAAGAGGAACTCAAAAGCCTCTTGATGAAGGTGAAAGAGGAGAGTGAAAAAGTTGGCTTAAAGCTCAACATTCAGAAAACGAAGATCATGGCATCCGGTCCCATCCCTTCATGGGAAATAGATGGGGAAACAGTGTCAGACTTTATTTTTGGGGGCTTCAAAATCACTGCAGATGGTGACTGCAGCCATGAAATTAAAAGCCGCTTACTCCTTGGAAGAAAAGTTATGACCAACCTAGATAGCATATTGAAAAGCAAAGATATTACTTTGCCAACAAAGGTCTGTCTAGTCAAGCCTATGGTTTTTCCAGTGGTCGTGTATGGATGTGAGAGTTGGACTGTGAAGAAAGCTGAGAGCCAAAGAATTGATGCTTTTGAACTGTGGTGTTGGAGAAGACTCTTGAGAGAACCTTGGACTGCAAGGAGATCAGCCCTGGGATTTCTTTGGAGGGAATGATGCTAAAGCTGAAACTCCAGTACTTTGGCCACCTCATGC
>NW_011494861.1:19267127-19287256 GCF_000754665.1 Bison bison bison
GACTCGATGGACATGAGTTTGAGTGAACTCCGGAAGTTGGTGATGGACAGGGAGGCCTGGCGTGCTGCGATTCATGGGGTGCCAAAGAGTCGGACATGACCTGAGTGACTGAACTGAACTGATTTATATATATATATATATAAAAATAATACTATTTTCCTCTTAATTAAAAAACAATATACAGACTTATATAACTATAACACAGCCTTTTAGGGTTTATATAGATTTAATACATATGACAACTATAGCATAAAGGCATGGTAGTGGGAGGTAAATGCACCCACACTGTTGCAAATTTTCCACACTTTACTTGAATTGGTAAAATAATAATTCTTACTTAATTGTGAAAAGTTAAGAATTTACATTATAGTTCCTAGAACCACTACAAAAAATGTTCTTAAAATGGAGTTTAGTAGATAAGTTAATATGGAATTCTAAAACTTAAAACAAAGGAATAAAAAACAGTGTAGAAAAGGACAAATAATAAAAGGCAGACCCAAATCCAAACAATATTAATAATTACATTAAATTTAATGGACTAAATCTTTCAATATAAGTCAGAAATTGAAAGAATAATTAAAATAGTCAACACTCAACTACATGCTGTCTATAAGAGACTCCACTTGAAACAGAAATAAATATAGATAGGTTGAAAGTAAATGGATGGAAAAAATATACAAGCAAATAGTAAAAAGAAGTCCAGAGTGGCTATTTTAGTATGTGATAAAATAGATTTCAAGACAAAAAGTAACATTAAAGATAAAGGACATTTCAAAATAACAAATGGAGTGATTTGTTTGTATCATCAAAAAGATTTCACAATCATCAATGTGGCATGTGCCTAATAGCAGAGCTACAAAACACAAAACCCAAAAATGTATAGAATTAAAGGAGAAATAGACAATTCCACTACATAGAGGAGATTTTAACACACATCTCTCAACAATTAATAAAACTCTTAGACAAAAAATCAGGAGAGACATAGATGATGTAAACCAGACATTCAACCTCCTTGACCTTACAGCTGCATAATACATCACAATACATAGTCTTTGCAAGCATGGGGTAAGTTTATCAAAATAGACCATATGCTGAGTCATGCTGCTGCTGTTGCTAAGTCACTTCAGTAATGTCCAACTCTGTGCGACCCAATAGACGGCAGCCCACCAGGCTCCCCCGTCCCTGGCATTCTCCAGGCAAGAACACTGGAGTGGATTGCCATTTCCTTCTCCAATGCACGAAAGTGAAAAGTGAAAGTGAAGTCACTCGGCCTGGTAGGCTCCTGGTAGGCTCCTGGTAGGCTCCTCCTACCATGCGATTCATGGGGTCGCAAAGAGTCGGACACGACACTAAACTGAACTGACATATATTTGAGAGATTTATTTTAAGGTACTGGCCAATGCAGTTGTGAGGCCTGGCAAGTCCACAATCTGTAAGGCAGACCAGCAGACTGGACGCTCAAGCAAGGGTTTTGTCTTGAAGTCTTTGGTCTCTTGTCTTTAGCCTTGAAGCAGAATTTCTTCTGCAAAAAGGCTATTTTGCAATTAAAGATTTTAACTGATTAGATGAGGCCCACCTACATTATCTTTACTTAAACTGATTATAGATGTTAACCACATCTACAAAATACATCCACAGGAACATCTAGATAAGTGTTTAATTAAATAACTAGGTACCATAGCCTAACCAGGTTGACACAGAAAGTTAATCATCACAATATCTAAAGCCAAGAACCGTGACCAACACTCAGAAGCTTTCCATCAACAGTTGTTGAATGGATGTTGAATACATGAGATTACAAGCCCACAATCTGAAGGTGGGAGATAGTCTTAGAGACTATCTAGGCCAGAATGCTCAAGCTTCAGAGATCTCTCCATGTTGCATCCTGCAGAGCACCTATGTCAAAGTTTGGGGTTGAGTCCAGAAAATGATTATTAACAAACATACCGGGGCCACCATGCATGGATGTGCAACTTGTCCCGGACACTACTCAACCCCACTGCCCTGCAACCATCCACAGATGATTCTGGCATGGGTGGTCCACAGACCAGAATCTGAAGTCTCTAAGATTATTGACTCATCAGATACAATCATCCTCATTCTGCACCTTGAAGGACTGAGTGCTCACTACCTACTCAATCAGCCAACTTTAGAAGTTCTTCCTTATATTGGGTCCAAAGAGGACTTTCTGAAATTTCTGACCTTTGGCATCAGTTCTCCTTTGTGCAATTCGCAGTATTTTAAGGTCACAGATGATCAACAGGGCAGTTTAGATTCAGGTGATGGTTCAGAAGATTTGGTCACCTTGACAGCTCTTGCTCACCTGTGAGAGGACCTAATGTAAACCAGATACATTGGTGAGTATGCAAGGACCACAGCGGCACTGATTGTCTAGGAGAGCACCAGGAATCCTCTCTAGGACCATGGTGATACAGTGAGCAATGGGAACCTGCTCCAAGAAGGTAGGCTGCTATGGCAAATATCTGGTTCTGCTTATTAGAGGATGGACTACTGGAGCTAACAAAATGCTGAATTATAAATCCAAAGTAAGGAATTAGAATATAGAATATAGCTGCCTAGGAGGACTGGAAATAGCAAGAGAAATTTGGATGAAGACAATACCAGAGCTTCTCTACCTCAGCTGGTACAAGCCTATATACAGTGGTCCTTTGACACTCTAAGCTATTCATTTAGTAATTCATTAAATTCATTCATTCATAATACTGATTATGTGATTAATATAATCAGGCACTGTGCTAGATACAAGGAATGAGTACTAAGCAGAGCAAAGATAGTATATGAACTCATGGAATTAGTTTAGTAGGGATGATACAGTAAACTAGTAAGAAAGAAAAATATAAATATGTTACAAGGAGTTTAAAAAAAAATAAGGTATATCTGTATGGAGAATAACAAGGCAGACCTTATGTTCAAGGAAGGTTTTTCTTCGAGGAGAGAGTTAGTATTCGACCTGAGGATGAACCAAAGTGTGCTGAGTGATCTGGGCACAGACAGAGAAAGATATGGACAGAATCTGAGAGGCAGGAAAGAACCTGGCCACACAGTATCCGAAAGGATGTCAGTGTGGTGGGAACATGAGTAAAGGGAGGCTGTGGTTCGAGATGAGACTGTAGAGCTAAGCTAGACTGCTGCCTCAGTAGATAGGTGAGTAGGAAGTCATTAATGGATAAAATGCAAACAGTGGCATAATTCATGTTTGAAAGGACGACTCTGGTCATGCTGGGAGAAGGGATTGGAAGAGGCAAAACTGAAGGAGGTTACTTAATAAGTAATGGCCCAAATGAGAAATATCAGTGGTAAGAACTAGAGTAGTTGAGGGAGGGAGTGGAGAAAAGCAGATGGGTTCAAAATACATACTCCAGAGTCAGAATGAATACCTTCCATGGAAGAGACCATGCGTGTTTTGGTCTTAGCAGTCTATCTTCAAAAACATAGCATCTAGTACATCATAGTACATCTAGTACATAAATATTAATATACTGGACTCCATTATTTACAGATTCCACATGTGCAAATTCATCTACTGTCTAAATGAAACGCCCAAATTGATACTTGGGGCACTTTTGCCCTCATTCACAGACATTTGTAGACAGGTGAAAATTTTGATTTGCCTGACGCGTGTGTTCCTAGCTGATGGCCCATAAAGCAATGCCCCACCCTCTTGTTCCAGCTCTCATGCTGTACAGACGTATCTTTTTCCTTGTCTACTCTGTGCCACTTTCTTGCATTTGTGTGCTTTTCGTTGGCACTTTTGAGCTTAATATGGTCCCCAAGTATATTGCTCAAGTGCGTTCTAGTGTTCCTCAGTGCAAGAAGGCTGTCATATACCTTATGGAGAAAACACGTGTGTCAGATAAACTTCATTCAGGCAAGAGTGATGGTGCTGTTGGCCGTGAGTACAGTGTTGACAAATCAACAATATACATAAAAGAAGTTGTCTGTGAACAGAAACACACATGGAATGTATTCAGCAGTTGGCAAAAATGCTTGACCAGATGCTTAGAGGAACCTAAGCCTGTAATCTCCCTAGGAGCAATGGTTCAGCATTCACTATACCGGTATTCTCAGCAACTTCATAGCACATAACTGCCTCAAATAATGAGAATCAACTGTAAATGCTAACTGAACAAATGAATGCAATAGATACAGCAGTACCTATTCATAATTTGAGGGCTGTAGGCTTGAACAATTACACTGATGGTGGCTTCATTTATGGGGAGAGGATATTCTAAAAAGGGAACAGGTGTGCAAGGAAAATGCAAAATTCCATTTTCACATCTTTCTTTTGAGATGTCTGTGAGATATGGGGAAACAGTGGAAACAGTGACAGACTTTATTTTGGGGGGCTCCAAAATCACTGCAGATGGTGACTGCAGCCATGAAATTAAAAGACGCTTGTTACTGGAAGAAAAGCTATGACCAACCTAGACAGCATATTAAAAAGCCGAGACATTACTTTGCCAACAAAGGTCTGTCTAGTCAAAGCTATGGTTTTTCCAGTAGTCATGTATGTATGTGAGAGTTGGACTATAAATAAAGCTGAGTGCTGAAGAATTGATGCTTTTGAACTGTGGTGTTGGATAGGACTCTTGAGAGTCCCTTGGACTGCAAGGAGATCCAACCAGTCCATCCTAAAGGAAATCAGTCCTGAATATTCATTGGAAGGTCTGATGTTGAAGCTGAAACTCCAATACTTTGGCCACCTGATGTGGAGAGCTGACTCATTTGAAAAGACCCTGATGCTGGGAAAGATTGAAGGTGGGAGGAGAAGGCAACAACAGAGGATGAGATGGTTGGATGGTATCACCGACTCAATGGACATGAGTTTGAGTAAACTCTGGGAGTTGGTAATGGACAAGGAGGCCTGGCGTGCTGCAGTCCATGGGGTTGCAAAGAGTTGGACACGACTGAGGGACTGAACTGAACTGAGATATCCAGGTAGAGATGTCAGGTAGCCAGGTAGATATATGAGTCTGAGTCTCAGAAGAGATTTTTGGCCTGGAGACATAAATATATATATATTTATTTATTTATTTATCTCATTAGCATATAGAGGAAATTTGGGGCTATACGGATAGAAGAGATCACATAGGAAATAAGTTCATGGAGAGAAGAGGGAAAACCAAGCCTTAGAGCATAACCACACTCAGAGAGCCTATACTGAAGGGAGGAACTAGAGGGGGAAAGGACAACCAGGAAACATGTGATGTCATGGAAGGAAGGAGAGAACTATGCCAAGAAGAGTGTGACCAGCCCTGGAGAAGGTGGCTAGGAGACTGATGAAGATGAAGACTGAAGAGCTGACCCTTGGATGGCACAATGAATAAGTTGGCAGTGCCTTGAGCCACCTTCAGGATAGAGGAGGGAACTGAAGAATGAATGGACATAATTAAAACACAATTTAACAACTTTTAGAAGAAATCTGATCTTAAAGGGTAGCAGAGAATTGAGGCTTTGGTTAGAGAAAATAAGCAATCAAAAGAAGACTTCATTTTGATTTACCTTGGAAAATACATACAATGCAGTAAGAAAAGGAAAAACTGATGATGCTGGAGAGAGGAAAAAACCAAAAACCTGAAGATGGAAGCAAGAAAGAAATGGGACCCAGGGCACACTTGAAGGAACCAGTGTTTGTTATGAGGAGGATGATCATCCTTTGCATGTATGTGCACATGCATATAAACACACACACACACACACACACACCACTATACCTCTGTAACTGGCATCGGAATTTCAAGACTCTTCATGTATCCATATTACCTTATTGATTCAGACCAAAATCCAAACAGAATTCTAATTTGTACAGGTATTTTGAATCTTTCTTCTAGCATCTCAAAGTCTGCATCCTTTTCCCTCCATGTTTCAACCTTCAGACCTTGGCACCTGATTTTCTCTTAAGTAACCCTGCTGGGGCTCTCCTAAGTCTCTTTCTGACTCTCAGTTCTTTGTAGAGACTTCTCTCCTGTTCCTTCTCTCAATTTCTAAAGATTTGAGTTGCATCTTTTTACCACCCAAGGCACTGCCCTAAGGCTGAGAACTGAGCTGAGACAGCTCATCGTCTTCTGCCTCCCTGCCACCAAACTGGCAACATACCCCAAGCATCCCAGGAAGTGCAGGGCTTAGCTTGCAGTAAAGGATATGCTTTCCTTAGGAACTTCATCTCTGGCAGTTCTATGCTCATTTATTTTCAGTGTTCAGAATTCATTTGAGGAATGGCTGTGTTAATAATTTAAGTTTTACATTGCCCCCAGGGGCTTCCCCGGTGGTTCAGACAGTAAAGAATCTGCCTGCAATGCGGGAGACCCAGGTTTGATCCCTGGGTTGGGAAGATCCCCTGGAGAAAGGAATGGCTACCCACTCCAGTATTCTTGCCTGGAGAATTCCATGGACAGAGGAAATTGGTAGGCTACAGTTCATGGGGTCAAAAAGAGTTGGACATGACTGAGAGTAAAAGTAACACTTTCACTTCAAGGATATCCACCTCTCTGATAATGTACTTTAGCCCATGACATTTGTGGACCTATAGTGTGTTCTGTGATCTGTTTTAAATATATCATCTCATTTTTTCCCTAACAACCACCTGTGAGGAAGGTATCATCATTCCTAGTTTATGGGTTAGGAAACTGAGACTGAGAGGTCACATAGGCAAAATAACAGGAGTTGGGATTTGCATACATGTCACACTCAAAAGCCTAAAACCTTCCCACTTTTGCCATGCTGTGAAGTGGATAGCAGTGGTCACTTGGAATGTCTTTTCAGCCACCATTTTATTCCATGTTCCAGCTCCCTAAAGCTGCCGAGATTGCTGTGAAGAAAAATAGTAATTCAAATCAACTCATATCCCCTATTAACTCAATGCCTAACCCAGTGAACCTGTAGCCCCTGGAGGCCATGGTAGCGCTTCCTCTTTGTGAGAAACCACTACACACTGTCTTTGACCACACTGGTCAATCTAAATAATAGAAATAATAAGATGGGGCGGGGGGTGGAATTAAGTCCCTGGCAAAGTCTTTGGTACACTGTGAAAAATGACGTTGAAGAGGCCTAGTCTATGTAAAGATGAGTAATAAATAATGAGCTTAAGAACAAAAAAGAAACAACAATGCTTGGTAAGCAGGCCCTCACAGGTTAGAACACACCTGCTCGTGTGTGCACGCAGGTGATGGGGAGGGATGGCCTATGGCTTCAGATACTGGAAAGAGACCAGTAGTACCCACGCCAGATCAAGAGGACAGCTAACTTCATGCAAAGAGATAAGCAAGGACTTCCCTGGTGGTCCAGTGGTTAAGACTTCCTGCTTCCAATGCAGGCCTGATCCCTGGTCTGGGAACGAAGATCCCACACAGAGTGGCCAAGAATTAACAATTAAATTTAAAAAGAGAGAAGCAGAGGAGAGATCTAGAGTAAGTGGACATGCAGAGTAAACTGGGGTGTTCAGGAGGCACCTTTGCCTGCTGATGGTAAATATGAGCCTCAATTGGAGCTGGAGTGAGGCAGCAGTAGAAGGAGCTGATGAGGCAGGCAGAGAAGGTGTGGACAGACTGAACCTCAGAGAGCCATGTGGAGACTACCAAGGCTTTCTCTGAAATAAGACGAAAGAAGTACAGAGACAGACCAACAAGAGATTGATAACAAAGATTAGAGTAGGTACCGATCTCATTCCACTCAATAGCCTTTTCTTAACCAGGAGTGCAGAGTCAAATTGCTATAGATCAATTTACACTTTATTCCATTTTAATAAAGAGAGCTCTGACTATTTTTTTAAGCAGATGTGATTTGATTATGTGCTAATCTCTGCCCAATTAATAGTGTGACTCACACTGTCTCCACAGCGTATCAAAACAACTAGTTAAAAAGGAAGCATTAAGTCAAGTCCATAGTGTTGGAGGCGTACCTGAGACACGGATTTCACAGCCTCACTGTGACATTCAAACCACCTTGTGTTCAGAGGCACAGGCCCAAGATAAAGACGGCCAGATTCTCAGGTCCAGCTTCTCCCAGACCCTTCAGCCTCCTTGGGAGGATTTGGTGGGGAGGTTTGTCTAATTAATGGCAAAAATTGGGGAGTGAAAACCCACAGCACAACCCAAATGCTTCATCACCCTTTCAAATACGTTTTCAGAGCAAAGAATTGTGTAATGTGCAGCTGCACGATGAGCCACAGCGGGTGGGGGCTACGGTATTTTCACAAAACCATGGCACGTGTGTGTGTACACACCGCACATGCACATACAGTGTGACACACGCAGTGGACACACGCGGGAGCACACAGCACACACCATACAGGGTACATCTACACTAACACAAGATTTGGTGCAGAAGAGAACATATCTCTACTGAGGAAAAGTTTTAAAATTAAGGTTCTTGATGCAATTTCACCTGCTCCACAGCAAAATCATTATCATGACTATTACTGTTAATATTAATAACAAAAAAGCTAGTATTTGCATAACACTTTACATAAATTATCTCATTGGGCTTTGAAAGCTATTTTGCTAACATTTCCAACAAATAGTCGAGCCACAAAGAACAAAAAGAAAAAATAACCTTCTTCTTATCAGGGGCTTCTAGGCTTTCTGTCACCAAAGACCTTTTATTCTTTTCCTTATGAGGTTTCTTATTTTTTAATATATTTTTTGTCTAATTGATGACCTTTATTAAAGAATATTCCCCTATCTTTATTCATCAAAGAACAATCAGTATGCAGTAATCAGCATTACCTCACTGAGCAAATATAACTCCATGAACATGCTGTTTGACTTACACTAAGATGGCTTATTATCTGTAAATCAATTTTAGTTTGACTTTTTGATATACTGAAGATAACTTTAAGGTCCCTGTACCCCCTTCTAGGACATCTAGGGAGGGATCCTAGGGCCCTAAGAAGGGAAGCAGTGTTTGAAATCTCAGATAAAAGATTCTTCAGTTCAGTTCAGTCACTCAGTCGTGTCCAACTCTTTGTGACCCCATGGACTGCAGCACGCCAGGTCTCCCTGTCCATCACCAACTCCCAGAGCTTCCTCAAACTCATGTCCATTGAGTCGGTGATGCCATCCAACCATCTCATCCTTTGTCGTCCCCTTCTCTTTCCACATTCGATCTTTACCAGCATCCGGGTCTTTTCAAATGAGTCAGCTCTTCAGATCAGGTGGCCAAAGTACTGGAGTTTCAGCTTCAGCATCAGTCCTTCCAGTGAATATTCAGGACTGATTTCCTTTAGGAGGGACAAGTATTTTCTTCTTTGTCTTTTTGTTGGCAACTTTTTTTTCCTTATTTTTCTTCCAGTTTTATTGACCCTTTCTTTTTAAACTAAATATGTGCTAATAGAGGAAGAGCTTTAATTGTTTGCAAGAAAACTGACTACTGGAGCGGGTAGCCATTCCCTTCTCCAGATGATCTTCCTGACCCAATGATCAAACCCTGGTCTCCCACATTGCAGGCAGATTCTTTACCATCTGAGCCACAAGAGAAGTCCCAAGAGTATTAATTGCTTGTAAGAAAACTTGGAAGTCTCTTAAATCAGACACCACAAAGTAATCATTTGAGGACACACATACACAAGAAGGTAATGAACAAACTATTGCAATACTCTTGTCCCACCCAAACACGTCCTGGCCTGGCCAAGCCATTACTAGCAGTACTGGGCTCTGACACTGTCTCATTTTCTTGGCTTCCTATCCTGGCTTCTTAGTTAAAAGCATGGAAATTTTCTGAACTTCTTGGGCCCTCCATTTCTTCATCTGAAGCTTGGGTTCCTAACTGGCTCATTTTTTAGGACTATGGATACTGTGAGTAAGTAAGTATAAGGAACTTAACATGGTGTCTGGCATATGACAAGTCAGCAATTTGTTGTTGTTCAGTTGCTAAGTCATGTTTGATTCTTTGCGACCCTATGGACTGTAGCCCACCAGGCCCCTCTGTCCATAAGGATTTCCAGACAAGAATACTGGGATGGGTTGCCATTTCCTTTTCCAGGGGATTTTCCCAACCCAAGGATTGAACCCACATCCCCTGCATTGGCAGATTCTTTACCACTGATCTACCAGGGAAGCCCACGTAAGTAACACATTTTAGCTATTACCATCATCATCTCACACTTTCAGGACCTGTGGCTGGTTCCCAAGTTTTTTCAGGGCCATGAAAAGGAAAATCTAGTTATTAACAAAATGTGTTTTCATAAAAGCTCTTGATCCTAACATTATTAGTGTAACTGTGCATCTCTGCTGAGATCAACTCTGATGCAGCCCACAAAGAAGTTAGGCATGAGGGTTGTGGAGGCAGAATTGTCTCTGTTCAAAGAACTTTTTAGTTATTACCAGCTAGGAAGAGCCAGATACAACCTCAAATATAGGAGTCAACCTCTCTAAGCTTCAGTTTCCCCTTCTGTAAAACAGAGATTGCAACCCTCTCCTGAGGCATTGGTGATTTAATAAGAAATCCCCTCCCTCTCAAGAAAAGTTAGCTATCATGATTACTATCCACTAACATATGAAAGTATATTTGCTGAATCTAGTCCCTGGTGTAAAATAGAAGATTTTTGAAATCCAAATACATTCTCATTTATGAAAGCAAAGCACTTAGATAAACCAATAATTAGCCTTGAAAACAGAAAGCTAAAAAGAAATATGACTAGTGCATTTGTTCGTTTTTCTTTTCCCCTTGCACACATTAACTGTGGCTTGATTTTGAACCATGTCAGTATACATCAGCTGCTTTAACAGCTCCATCTCATCTACTTAGTTATTTCGCTGGTTGCTTCAGCTCAAGGACTAACAAATGGTCAATTAGCAGCTGGCTAATTTAGTTAAAAACATCAAGCTAGTTGTTTTCTAAAAGTTCTAGTATATCCTAGGTCCTGTTGGAGACTCAGTGAGAGAAAAACTCTTTACAAAGATGACTCTTCACTTCTTTGTTCATAAGATTGCTCAGAAACCCCCCATGTCCAGCTCCTCCCCAAATCCCCTTCCTCAGCTGTTGATACATTTTGCCAACTTCTCTCTCCAAATCAAATGTGACAGGGAGGGCCTTTTCCTTTCTTCCTGACTCTAAACTGAGGCCTTTATAGATTTGCTCCGTGTTTCTATGGGGCGAACCAAACCCTACCTAAATAATAAAAAGTGGAAAAGCTTCCCCAGGCAGACTGTCTCTTCCGCACCTTGATTAGCTGAGCAAAATGTAGACATAAAATGCAATTGCTTTTTTTTCCCCAGATGCTAAAAATGTCAGCCTTGATTTACCCCGACACTCTGACTGACTCACGGCAGACATAAATCCTTCACACCCAACGCAATCATTTTTTGACCTGCTCAGCGGTGGAGAGAGGGAGGGCTTTGCGTTTATCTTCCTGGTTGCCAGCACCTCGATCCCCATAACTCTTCCTTCCTCTACCCCTGAGAAGCAAGGGCTCCAGGAGTAAAGGCAGAAAGGCACATGTCTATTGTATTATTTCTGAAATATCATGCAACAAGGGGTTTCTCCCCAATTTGTTAAGAAGGGAAGAGAAGAGGAAAAAGTATTTTTAGAGATCGATTTACTCTCACCTAACCCCCAACCTCACCTCATCACAGCTTCATCCTTGATTAGGAAAATACCTTGCACTTTGGAAGCAGCTGTCGTTTTTAGTACAGGAAAAAAAAAGAAAAAAAAAAAAAAACCCACCTGATGCCTTCCTGTCAGATTCTTTCCCAGGCAGCCCATGTGATATTATTCCAGGGACTCACAACAGAGCTGTGCAAATTGCCATTGTTTGTAGTTTGCTCAAACCCAGTTGGGTGGCCTGTCAGCATGGCCTCCAGAAACCTGGCATCTGAAGCATAATCCATTAAGCAAATAGGCATGACTGGTTAATGGGGAAGACATGGGGTCTGATCTCACACCAGCCCCTTACTAAGAGCAGCTTTGAACAAATCATTTCCTTCTTCAGAATTAGGGCCCCAAATCATTAAGAAGCCTCCACTTACATCTGTCCTTCACTTCTCCCCCAACAAGGATCTTGTACTTTGAAGTGCTTTGAGCTCTTCTAAACCAAGGAGCGAACTGAAGTGAAAGTCACTCAGTTGTGTCCGATTCTATGTGACCCCATGGACTGTAGCCCTCCAAGCTCTTCTGTCCAAGGGATTTCACAGGCAAGAATACTGGAATGGGCTGCCATTTCTTTCTCCAGGGGATCTTCCTGACCCAGGGATGAAAACCAGGAAAATCTCCTGTTTTGGGGGCAGATTCTTTACCATCTGAACCACCAAGAAAGTTCCCTAAATCAAGGAGAGGTGTAAACTGATGGCACTCTTCTCCATGCTCTCTGTGGCTATGGGTCAGAAAAAGGATGCCCACTGCTCCCATAAAAGATGGTCTCTTCCCTTCCAAATTCAGGAAGTGGACCACCTATGTCATCCACTTCTGTCTCCTACCTAGCAGTGTGGCTTTCTCTCTCCAGCCCCTCAGACACACAAGGCAATGAAGACCAAGAGTCCCAAGGTCCCCATTTCTTCTTTTACTCATGCTTTTGCCCATGAGGTTTTCTTTATCATCTTCTCTCTTAGTTGAGTTTTTAACCTGGGAGTTTCTTAATGACAGAGACTATAGTCCCGTGCCTGGCATATAATAGGCATCCAGGGACTTCCCAGGTGGTAAAGAACCCACCTGCCAATGGAGGAGACATAAGAGACATGGGTTCGATCCCTGGGTTGGGAAGAGCCCCTGGAGGAGGGCATGACAACCCACTCCAGTATTCTTGCCTGGAGAATCCCCATGGACAGAGGAGTCTGGCAGGCTACAGTCCATAGGGGAGGCAAAGAATTGGACACAACTGAAGAGACTTAGCATGCACACACAAAGAGTTAAAGAAGTGGGCTCTTGTCTTCCCATAGACCGTCTTTCAACACTTGGCCAAGCAATTCTCTCATAAGAAAGACGCTCCTAAATTTTTCCTGGGTCAAATGCTTGAGAGTCCTCCTACTGCACACATATTCCTATATTTCTCTGTCTCTCTCTCCCCCAGCCCACAGAGGTAGGTATGAAATTAATTTCAGAGCAACTGGAGGAAGACAAAGGCATATCTCTCCCCTTTCTCCAAGACCTCTCTCAGCAGGCCATCTCCTCCAGCTCACCCTCAGCCCCCGGTCAACCTCTATCTGCCCACAGCCACTTCAGGAGGGCTGTGCCTGGTTGCAGAGAAGGCAATGGCACCCCACTCCAGTACTCTTGCCTGGAAACTCCCATGGATGGAGGAGCCTGGTGGGCGTCCATAGGGTCGCTATGAGTCGGACACCATTGAGCGACTTCACTTTCACTTTTCACTTTCATGCATTGAAGAAGGAAATGGCAACCCACTCCAGTGTTCTTGCCTGGAGAATCCCAGGCAAGAACTCCCCAGGGACAGGAGAGCCTGGTGGGCTGCCGTCTATGGGATCGCACAGAGTCGGACACGACTGAAGTGACTTAGCAGTAGCAGCAGTTCTCCTCAGAGTTGAGAGGTATAGATGCTCTGGAGTTCCACACACAGAACTGCCTCCAACCCCACAGTCAAGAGGGCCTCCAACTCCATCTTCAGGAAAAGTGAGGCTTCAAGAAAGTTGTACCTCTTTATAGCACCACGAATAAGGACAATGAAGTGTTCAGGCACCGAGGAGGCATATATGTTTCTCCACAGAACAGTCCAACACTACAGGTTTTTTCTAACATTACGAAAGGTAAAGTTGAAGGTCATCAGCTTCAGTTGTAGCTCTCTGGTTGGGGATCGCCCGAGTAATACTTTCCCTGAACTCCCACAGAGCTTTCTCCAGGCTCCAGCTAGTCAAGGAGAGAAGCAAAGTCACCAAAGCTCCTTTTGCTCTTGTCCCAGATGGCCCATGAAGACCCATTCCCCACACAGAAATGAAGGGGACCCTGTCACTGATATCTAGGCTGTAGTCCGAAGTACATTGCCATCTAATCTCCATTCTGCACATCAAAGAGGAAAGGGGAAAAAATTAACACCAGCACTTAAGATGTTATGGAAAGTGTGCAACATGCTCTGTTAGCCAGCCCCTAGCCTTGGAAGCCATACATTATTTAATGGAAGCAAGACTTACCCTAAATGAGCCAGAACAATTGCTTAAGGGAGGGGGAGAGGGTGGAAGAGGAAGGATTATGTGTATACATTTTTTTTTAATTTCTCCGACCGTGCCCGTTAGTTTTGTTTCTTATTTAGGATACAGTATTAATCATGCTAATATTTTACAGCGGGGCTTTACTCTTTAGTCATTACTTTAATCAAACCCATCAGTGAACGAAGGAACACGTTACCAGGTGGGAATAACTGCTACCGCTCGCTGTTAATTACTTTGCATTTTACAGCAATCAGCAGCAGGAGCTGAGATCATAATAAATTCATGACTTATGGGCCCATAAAATCATTACCGTAGGAAAATATGTTTTATCGGGGATTCGATGGGCTGCTGCTCAGAGAGAGATTTCTTGAAGGAAATGACACCCATGAAATTAAACTGATCTTAGCAGTCAGCAGAAATGCAAATGCACAAAGAGAGCAAAAAATTTTACTGTGGGAGAAAGAGACTGGCAGATGAAAGACTGGGTGCAGATTATGGGGAGAGGGTGTGGCCACGAAAGGGGTGTGGCCATGAGAGGGGCGGGGCCCCAGGTGCTGGGTGTAAGGAGGGTGCTCAACAAAAGGGTTCCGGGCAGAGAGCAAGGGAGGGATGAGACTTAGTGACCCTGGGCTGATCTGGAAGTCTGGGAGAGTAGTCCGTTTACTACATCCTAGGCTTTAACCCTCTCTCATCCTTCTTTATTTCAGCCACCGTGTTCTCAGAGGCCTCAAAGACAGTGAGGTTAAAGACAAAAGGACAGGTCAATAAATCATCCCCGAGACAGTCAAAAAAAGGGAAGGACCGGCACTCCTGTGCCTTCTCTCTGGTCCTAAAGCAACTCAAGTAAGCTGTTCATGAACAGCATCACTCCTTAACTGAAACAACCCTGCCCCGCCTTCTAACCCCCATAGCCACCCACACACTCCCAGCCTAGCTGGGTGGGACTTTGTGTTCCTAAAGGCCATCTCTGGTCTGTGGGAAATGCTCTCCATGGAGGATAATTAAAGCCCGGGTGTTTGTTTCATTGGGGGGTTTCTCTGTCTTCCAACTTCTCGCAAGAAGCAGTCATGCCATTTGTTTGGAAGTAACTGTTTCCCCTTTCCTTTGCTTCTTCCAATTATGCTAGACAAATACAGGCCCTTATTTAGTGTTATTATAAGCATGAAATTATAACAGATCCTTTTAAATGCTAAAGCACTAAAAATAAGTCCTTTTATCAAGGCACACCAGGTCCAGATCTAGCAGCTCATTAATTTCTATAACTCTGACAAGAGGAAATTCAAACAAATTCCAAGAGCTTTCAATGGAAGGTTTATTCATTCTTGCTGGGATGATCACCATCCTTGTTCATCATTATCATTATTGTTCACATTTCTAAAGGGCTAGGGAGGGGCTGTCCTCTCAATGGGGTGAACAGCACAGCTGAGAGAGATCCATGTCACCAGAAAGAAGACAAGGAGCCAAAGATGAGTTTGAATCCCACTCTTACTACTTACTCATCCTGAGGAGTCTTAGGGAACTCACTTAACTTCCTAGACCTCAGTTCTTGTAAAATAGGGAAAATTATATCTAACGTTCAGTAAAGAGTTATCGTGGAAATGAAATGAGTTTATTCTGTATGTGTAGCACAAAATAAAACACTAGGCAGAGTCTCTGACACAGTTGATCCACTTCTCGGAAACTGTTCACAACCCCACCCCAAGGTCGGTCAAGGTAAAACTGTCAGCTTCCTGAAGAAGGAGGGGATACTAAGGAACTGGCTGCAAGAGTTGGCCCACAGGAACCTTGCACAGCAGCAGCCCGTTACATGAAATGATAAATGGATGGTGTGGGACATTTGGCTACATTCCCACCTGTCACTGTGACTTTCAGGAATATGTACTGCACTCCTTGGTTCTTGGGAGATTCGGAGCCTCCTGAGAGAGAGATTGGCTTCAGGAGCAAGAGTCAGTGACAGCAGGCACCAGCCTCCCTGGGACAGATGAAGACGCCCTGGGAAGCTGAGCCTGGGCTCCGGGCTGTGCTATCTCCTTTTCACCATTATAGTCTCAGTCTCTTGCCTTTACCTTTTTGAAATTATTCATAATAAACAGAAACAGAGAGGCCTCTCTCATCATTTGCCCCAGCATCTTCTCCTTGCCCATCAAGGCTGTCCAAACCCAGGCCTCCCTGCATCCCACCCACCACCTCCCGAGAGGCAGTGCTAGGAACAAACTTTAGCAAGGAAGTCTGCTCCCCTTAAGCTTTTCATGGTCCTCAGAGCCAATAAAAGTAAAGCCAGACCTGCCTCCCCTGCCTAGCTCCTACCCCCAGCCCCATCCTCTACCTGAGCACTAGGGAAAGAAAAACAAATAAGGAAATATAGGCCAAATTACTGTAATCAAGAAACCAAGAAATGCCATAACCCTCCAGCATTACCTCTCTCAGGAGATCAGCGTTTCAATAGGATTTCGGATCACAAGTGAAATGATTTTGATGGGTGCTGATCCTTTTTAACCATGTATGTGTGTGCTTGGTAAGGTGTGTAAGTGAGCCCCTTACAATAGGTTGAAATAAAAGAGATTCAGACGTGTGTATGGAGTTTTCCAGTTTGAAGTCATATTGGAGCAGCTGCAGTACAGTGGAAGGAAGAAAAGCACCAGAGTCAGCACAGACAAGTTCAAACCCCAGCTCTGTCCTGTGCTAGTTACCTGACTTTGGTGAGTTATTGAAGATCCTCAGTTTCCCCAAGTGAATTATTGGGATTATGCATCGACCTTTCCAGTTGTAAAGGATTAAATGGTTAATGCTTATAAAATATCTATAACAGGATATTCACAAATGCTCAGGTCTATTACTAAATTAGCACCTTGTTACTAAAAAACTCCAGGGAGCTACTCCACTGAGTATGAGTGACAGTTCCAACCTGTGTTAAAAATCCCAGAAGAGTCTGAGTTATAAAACCCAATATGTGGTGTATAATCCCTGTATCTATCAGGATCCTGAGGCTACAAGAATAAACTTATCTTAGACATCTTTCACAGAAAATGTATTTATTAAAATAGATAGCAGTCACTTGATTTTAAATCTCAACCATAATTAGATGTCATGATGAGGGATTTTAAAGATTTCTATCTGGCTGTTGTTGAGTAAGCAAAGGAAGACCCTATGGACAAGAGAAAGAGGAATTAAAGCTTGGTCAGTGTCTTCTATGTCTTCATACCCATACTTTACATATATCAAGTCATCTGCATGCTGTCACTTAGCTGTGTCCGGCTCTTTGAGACCCCATGGACTGTAGCCCACCAGTTTCCTCTGCCCATGGGATTTCCCAGGCAAGAATACTGGAGTGTGTTGCCATACCCTCCTCCAGGGGATCTTCCCAACCCAGGGATTGAACCTGTGTCTCTTACCTCTCCTGCCTTGGCAGATGGGTTCTTTAACCACTGTTACCACCTGGGAAGCCCCAACCCAATTCATATAGACTGCCACAAACTTCTTTATCTGTCACAGTTAAATAACAGCATAGAGGTACTTTTCTTCAGATGTACATGTGTCATTTTCTTTTTTATGTGCTATAACACCTTACAGGAGTTCAATAAATGAATCAATTGATACTGATTATTTTAGCAGAAAAACTTTCCGTTAATGACATTAGTTTGGGGATGACAGTAGACAAACTTTTTCTTTTAAAAGAAACAAACTTCCTTTAAAGGAGAAAAAGGAACAATGTCATCAGATACTTATTTTGTGTCTTGAATTGTGATGGATATTTACACATCACAGAAACCTGTTGTCAATCCTAATTAACAGCCAAGAAGGTAGGGAGACAAAGATAAGAACATAAGAGCATGCTGATGTATTGTGTGTTATTAGAGGGAAGAGTCAGGGATAGAAAAATTCTTGCCCGGGAAATCTCATGCACAGAGAAGCCTGGAGGGCTACAGCCTCTGGGATCACAAAGAGTCAGACACAACTTAGCAACTGAGAACACACTAAGTATATACAGAATATATATGGGAACAATAAATAAAGAATATAGCTTTTATCACACCCTGGTTACAAAAATAGGCCACGTGTCGGATCATTAAAGTAATCTCAATATATTACTGAAGAACAATATCAGACTTCAACAACAATGAAACAGAAATTATCTGCAAAAGGATAACTTACATTTTTATATACATGAAGTCACATTTTATCAAATAATTATTCAGTTAAGCAGGAAGTGGTAAAGGAAATTTAGAAATATTCAGGACTGAATGATAATTTAAATACCACTTGTCAAATTCTGCAGGACACTAGTAAGGTCATGCTTAGAGAAAAATTTATAGGTTTAAATAAATGATCAGGAAATAAGAAAAGTTAGAAGTAAATTAGCTAAGCATGTAACTAAATAAGTTGGGGAAAGAGCCTTAGAGCAAACCCAAGGAAATGAAAACTAAGGAAATAATAATAGGGCAAAAATCAAAGAAATAGAGAACACACACAACAAAAGATTACCAAATTCAAAAGACAATTTTCTTGTCTTATAAGAAAAATAAAATATAAATCTCTTGCAATACTGATCAAGGGGAAAAAAGAGGAAAGTTGCATGCCCTCCTCATGAAATTAGGATGGATGGATGGGAGTAAGGAAGGAAGACATTAAGAAACAGCTGTTGGTGAGTATATTTGAAAACACTGATGAAATGAATAGAAGACTAAAAATTTGTAACTGTCAAAATTATAGCAACAAGATTTGGGGACCTTAAAGAAACCAGTTAAGAGCTATAAAAGAAATTCAATGAATTTCCTATCCCAAAACTAGCATGATAGTTTATGGAAGAGTTCTATAAAATTCTCAAGGGATGATGAATTCCAGTTTTAAGCACTGCTTCTAAAAAATAGCAAAAGAGGGAAACTTCACCTAGCTCATCTTAGGAGAAAATGTACTTTTGATTCTGAAACTAGATAAACATAAGCAAAGACAATTCTAGAGTCATTTCACTTATAAATTTCAATACAAAGATACAAAATAAAATAGAAGCTAGCAGAATCAACAATGATTTATGTGTATCAAGCTCAAGTGAAATTAACCAGGGATGCATCAAAAATCTAACAACATAATTTATCATGATCAAAATGAAGAAAAATACAGAACAACAATAAGGAGGTTCCCTTAAAAACTAAGCATAGAGTTACCATATGATCTTGCAATCTCGCTCCAGGGCATGTATCTGGAAATGCCAAAGCTCTAATTCAAAAAGATACATGCACCCCAATGTTCATAGCAGCACTATTTACAAGAGCCAAGACATGGAGGATGTGGTGTTTGTGTGTGTGTGTGTGTGTGTGTATATATATATATATATATAGTGTATTATATATACACACACACAATAGAATACTACTCAGCCATAAAAAAGAATGAAATAATGACAGGTACAGCAACATGGATGGACCCAGAAATTACCATACTAAGCAAAGTAAGCCAGACTGAGAAACACAATTATCACATGGTATTACTTATTTGTGGAATCTTTAAAAATGATGCAAATGAACTTATTTATAAAATAGACTCACAGACATAGATTACGGTTATCAAAGGGGAAAGGGGGAAATAAACTAGGAGTTTGAGTTAACAGATGCGCACTACTATATAAAAATAGATAAATAACAAGAACCTACTGATTAGCACAGGGAACTACATTCAATATCCTATAACAACTTATAATAACTTGTAATGAAAAGAATCTGAAAATACATAGATATGTATAACTGAATTACTCTGCTGTATACCTGAAACTAACATTGTAAATCCACTATATTGTAGTTAAATATATATAGCTATTGGAGAAGGCAATGGCACCCCACTCCAGTACTCTTGCCTGGAAAATCCCATGGACGGAGGAGCCTGATAGGCTACAGTCCATGGGGTCGCTAAGAGTCAGACACGACTGAGCGACTTCACTTTCACTTTTCACTTTCATGCATTGGAGAAGGAAATGGCAACCCACTCCAGTGTTCTTGCCTGGAGAATCCCAGGGACAGGGAGCCT
>NW_011494861.1:19287356-19288110 GCF_000754665.1 Bison bison bison
ACGCTAAGAGTCAGACACGACTGAGCGACTTCACTTTCACTTTTCACTTTCATGCATTGGAGAAGGAAATGGCAACCCACTCCAGTGTTCTTGCCTGGAGAATCCCAGGGACAGGGAGCCTGGTAGGCTACCGTCTATGGGGTCACACAGAGTCAGACACGACTGAAGTGACTTAGCATAGTGTATATATAGCTATATATAAATTATAAAATATCAATGAACAATAATTGTATAATAATATCTATTGATTCAGAAAAAGCAGTTGATAAGGTATTACTCCTATGGTGCTGTATTCTATCATCTCTACTAATTTAACTTAGTATAAGAGGTCAATGTTGCAAAAAAAAAAAGTGAAAGAAAATAATAGGTGTAAAGATTGGAAGATGGTAAATTGTCTTCTATGTAAATGTGATAATCTACCTAGAAAAATCAGCACAATCAACAGCTGCCAAATACTAGATCAACCTACAAAAGTCAATGTCCCTAGACTAGTAAAACCCAACTGAAAATCTCATTTTAAAGAGTGAAAAATACTGATTGCAATATCAACAGCAACAAAGTAAAAGTCAACATCACTGAAAATATACAGTGCAGTTCAGTTCAGTCGCTCAGTCATGTCCGACTCTTTGCAACCCCATGAATCGCAGCATGCCAGGCCTCCCTGTCCATCACCAACTCCCGGAATTCACTCAAACTCATGTCCATCAAGTCAGTGATGCCATCCAGCCATCTAATCCTCTGTCGTCCCCTTCTC
>NW_011494861.1:19288351-19290402 GCF_000754665.1 Bison bison bison
CTCTGCTTTTGAATATGCTGTCTAGGTTGGTCATAACTTTTCTTCCAAGGAGTAAGCGCCTTTTAATTTCATGGCTGCAATCACCATCTGCAGAGATTTTGGAGCCCACAAAAAATAAAGTCTGACACTGTTTCCACTGTTTCCCCACCTACTTCCCATGAAGTGATGGGACCAGATGCCATGATCTTAGTTTTCTTAATGTTGAGCTTTAAGCATACAAGACCTCTATAAAAATAACATAAAATACAAATAAAGGACATACAGGAGGGTAATGTGCATGTAATAAATAAGTGAAGAGATCCCATGCTCTTAGATAGGATGATTTAATAGTCTAAAATGTGGATTACTTCCAAATTAATATTTAAATTAAAGCAATCAAAATAAAACCTTAACTCAAATTTCCATGAAACATAATAAACATACCCTAATTTCTAAGAAGGACAATACTAAAGAATGTTCAAACCACCAAATAACTGCACTAATCTCCCATGCCAATAAGGTTATGCTCAAAATTGTCCAAGCTAGGCTGCAGCATTACATGAACTGAGAACTCAGATGTTCAAGCTGGGTTTAGAAAAAGCAGAGGAACAAGAGATAATTGCCAAAATTCACTGGATCATAGAGAAAGCAAGGGAATGCCAGAAAAACATCCACCTCTGTTTCATTGACTACACTAAAGCCTTTGACTGTGCGGTGCAGAATTGATGCTTTCGAACTGTGGTGCTGGAGACGACACTGAGAGTGCCTTGGAAATCAAGGAGATCAAACCAGTTAAGCTTAAAGGAAATCAACCCTGAATACTCTTTGGAAGGACTGATGCTGAAGTTCCAACACTTTGGCCACCTGATGTGAACAGCTGAATCAGTGGAAAAGACCCTGATGCTGGGAAACGTTGAAGGTAGAAGAAGAATAGGGAGACAGAGGATGAGGTGTTGGATGGCATCACCGATTCAATGGACATGAACTTGGGCAAACTCCTGGAGATGGTGAGGGACAGGGAAGCCTGGCATGCTGCAGTCCATGGGGTCACGAAAAGTCAGACACAAGTTGGCAACTGAACAACAACATGTATAAGGAAAACTGTCTCTATTAATGTGCAAGTTGTTGTTAAAAGAGAAGACTAAATAGAAAGGACTTGTCCTGCAAAATATCATTGTAAGATGACAGTTTTTTAATAACTCTGGCATTAAAATAAAAACAGGTAAATAGACCAAGGAATTGAAGAGAAAACTCAGAGATCTGTGACATCATATGACCATGTTTTGTTATTTAGTTGCCAAGTTGTATCCAACTCTTTTGTGACCCCATGGACTGTAGTCCACCAGGCTCCTCTCTGCATGGGATCTCCCAGGCAAGAACACTGAAGTGGGTTGCCATTTCCTTCTCCAGGGGATCTCCCAGGAATCAAACCCACGTGTCCTGCGTGCAGGCAGATTCTTTACTGCTGAGGCACCGGGGAAGCCATTATACACACTAAAATAGTTCTATAAATCAGTGAAGAAAGAATTAGTCATTTGGCTGAAATTTATTTGCTAGAGAGAAATAAAATGGAATCCCTAATTAATATCACATAGAAGAAATACAGAAGAATGTTTCATGATGTAAGAGTATCAGTTCAGTTCAGTCACTCAGTCGTGTCCGACTCTTTGCGACCCCATGAATCGCAGCATGCCAGGCCTCCCTGTCCATCACCAACTCCCGGAGTTCACTCAGACTCACGTCCATCGAGTCAGTGATGCCATCCAGCTATCTCAGCCTCTGTCGTCCCCTTCTCCTGCCCCCAATCCCTCCCAGCATCAGAGTCTTTTCCAATGAGTCAACTCTTTGCATGAGGTGGCGAAAGTACTAAACTTTTAGCTTTAGCATCAGTCCTTCCAAAGAAATCTCAGGACTGGTCTCCTTTAGAATGGACTGGTTGGAGTCCAAGAGACTCTCAAGAGTCTTCTCCAACACCACAGTTCAAAAGCATCAATTCCTCGGCGCTCAGCTTTCTTCACAGTCCAACTCTCACATCCATACATGGCTACTGGAAAAACCACAGCCTTGACTAG
>NW_011494861.1:19290502-19302778 GCF_000754665.1 Bison bison bison
TTTCCGATGAGTCAACTCTTCGCATGAGGTGGCCAAAGTATTGGAGTTTCAGCTTTAGCATCAGTCCTTCCAAAGAACACCCAGGACTGATCTCCTTTAGAATGGACTGGTTGGATCTCCTTGCAGTCCAAGGGACTCTCAAGAGTCTTCTCCAACATCACAGTTCAAAAGCATCAATTCTTTGCTCTCAGCTTCTTCACAGTCCAACTCTCACATCCATACATGGCTACTGGAAAAACCACAGCCTTGACTAGATGGACCTTTGTTGGCAAAGTAATGTCTCTGCTTTTCAATATGCCATCTAGATTGGTCATAACTTTCCTTCCAAAGAGTAAGCGTCTTTTAATTTCATGGCTGGAATCACCATCTGCAGTGATTTTGGAGCCCAAAAAAATAGCCACTGTTTCCACTGTTTCCCCATCTATTTCCCATGAAGTGATGGGACCAGATGCCATGATCTTAGTTTTCTGAATGTTGAGCTTTAAGCCAACTTTTTCCCTCTCCTCTTTCACTTTCATCAAGAGGCTTTTGAATTCCTCTTCACTTTCTGCCATAAGGGTGATGTCATCTGCATATCTGAGGTTATTGATATTTTTCCTGGCAATCTTGATTCCAGCTTGTGCTTCTTCCAGCCCAGAATTTCTCATGATGTACTCTGCATATAAGTTAAATTAGCAAGGTGACAATATACAGCCTGGACGTACTCCTTTTCCTATTTGGAACCAGTCTGTTGTTCCATGTCCAGTTCTAACTGTTGCTTCCTGACCTGCATACAGGTTTCTCAAGAGGCCGGTCAGGTGGTCTGTAAGAGTATAGAACTGTCTAAATAAACTTTCCAAGTCTGAATCCTAAAACAATAACTCAATGAATTATATGGCAACAAAATTATTTCTTTTTTTAATTTATTTATTTTTAATTGGAGGATAATTGCTTTACAATATTGTGTTTGTTTCTGCCAAATAGCAACACATGCACTGAATGACATCAGGAACTAAGCTAGAAGACAGACATGCTCAATACTTAAAACTCTAAGGAACTAATATCTAGAAAGTAGAGCTGCAAAGTAAATTCAAGAAGAGAGCATCTCCATTAGAAAAATGGGCAACTAATATAAACAGACAATTTGTAAAAGAGGAAATCAAAAACCTGAGAAGCATATCAAGAGATACTCCACCTCATCAGTAGTCAGAAGCAGGCAAATTAAAACAACACTGAGATTTCACTCTATACCAATTAGACTGACAAACATTAGAAAACTGGATGATGCCAGGTATTGGGGCAGAGAATACATGTATACTGGACTTCCTTTATATTGCTGGGGGGAATAGAGACCAATGGTATTTTCAGGGGAAACAGTCTTGCATTACTTACAAAACGAAATGCACATACCTTATGAGCTGGCAAATCTGTTCCTAGATTATATAGCTAAAAGGAATTTTCACACAGGTCCAAAGGGTGTGTTCAAGATGTTCACTGTAAATTATTTGCAGGGTATGTCAGTGGCAGCTGTGGAGTTGTGCAGGTGCCAACCTAGTAGGCTGTGCACAGTGGCCTGAACCTGGTCGTCCATCACTGGGTCAGGGAGTAAGTTAAATGCGGCAGATACGCACTGTGTGCTAGAGGCAACAGATACATATACACGCGCCAACAAGAAGAGATCTTACAGCATAGTGGAAAAGTCATAAATAAAATGAGAGTACAAAATATACATGCTTTTCAAAAACCAAGACTACATGCACACAAAACAAAAACAGTTTCTAAGAACATGCTTAAACAGAATGATACACATTTTAAAGGGAGATAATTGCCTCTGGGAAAGAAGGGAATGGAGGTTGGAGATGGGGATAAAGTAAAACCTAAGAGGGCCCTTCTCAGACTCATGTAATAACACTCATGAAGTCAGGAGAATAATTAATTCAGCAGTCTCCTCCTGAAGATTCTGAGCCAAAATATTTTCTGTTGCAACTATCCAACTCTGCCATTATAGCAAGAAGGCAACTGAAGGCAGTATGTAAAGAACAAGTAGGGCTATGTTCCTGGTTTATTCACCAAAAGTTGGTGGGCTAATGTAGTCCACAGTCTGTAGTCTGCTGACTACTGAGTTAGACTCCTGAGATTATAACAGGTACACTAAAGGACTCCTTATTATGAAGACTGCACTTCTTCATATTGGATCTTCTTCAACCAGATCCAAAACTCTGGTTATGGGCCTTGCCTGGTGGTCCACTGGTTAAGACTCTTGCATTTCCAATGCAGGGGCAGTGGTTCAATCCCTAGTCAGGGAACTAAGATTCCACATGACACAGCCAAAAATATTTTTTAAACAACAATAAGAATAATAAAGTATTTTTTTTTAATCTGGCTATGTAGCCTGAAAATTTCTCAATGTAGCCTGAAAAAAGCCAATGTATTTTTGTGAGCAATAGAATGGAATAAAAATCCAAAACTCTTTCAAACAACCCTTGGGTTTAGTGTCTCAGACTCCAGGCAAAAAGAGGAGACAGAGTTGAAAAGATCTCTAGGTAGAGTTATTCTTATTGAAACTCTATTCATCCTTTAAATTGCTATTTCCATGGGAGCTACCAAATCCATAAGAGAGGCAGAAGCTGGTCAGGGTTCTGAGCCCTATTATTAGAATTTTTATATAAGCAGAAAATGACAAAAACCAGGACTCCACATTCCTACAATCCTATAAATATCCTTTTCTTCTGGGAAGTGTGTCTGACCAAAACATATGAAGCAATGTGACAGACTAGTAAGAGAATAGAGGTTTAAATGTCAGCTTGAAACAATGTTCATTTCCTTTAAAGAAAAAAGAATCATTTGCACAGCTCTCTGAGCCACAAAAGTGAACCTCTTTCAGTTTGAAGTTCATCCAGAAAATCCTTTTGCAAAATATTTGCTGAAACACTGTAATGTAGGAATTGGAAGGGATTAAGGCTTGTTCGGTTTCTCCTCCCCCACACCTATCTTTCCCGAGCTGACTTGTGCAGCCCAGAAGCTGAAATCCATGTGTCTAAGACCCAGATTCCAAATTCAACATATCCTTCTCCCTCTACAACCAAAAATGAAAATGTTACTGAAATGTCTCATTTATAGTAAAAATATGCCTAAGAGAGCAGAACAACGGTCCTTCACACAATCCTGTTACCTCCCAAACACCTCTAATAGAGCCTCTTTTGTCCTTCACTTGTTCTAACATCAGTGAGGTCCTTATAAGGTAGGGTTTCAACCACAGTGTGCGCCCCTGCTCTCGAATTACCACCCAGTTCAGCCACTGGGGCTCAGAGAAGGAACAGCTGTGTGGCAGTGAGTCTGATGGCAGTGGTTCAAACAGGGGAGAAATGACTGTGGGCTACACTGGTTTGGGGAGATTCAAGAAATGGGCCCATTTTTTACATAGAAAACATCCTGGAACAAAGATATCAAAAGATAAGGAGAAGCCTGGCAGGGAGAAGTGACATAATGGCTCTATGTTAACAACAACAAATTAAAAGCTGCAAAAGCACCATGTTCAGGTGGTAAAACTTTGAAAGGCTTAAGGATTTTTCAGTCGTTGCTTGCTAACTTTTGCTCTTATCCACTTTTCTCAATAGAAATCCCTGTCACAAGTCTAGACACTGCAATCATACTATTTACCAGTCAGGTGTTTGTAAAGTATAAAGAATTTCAGCTTTCTTAAACTACCATTTCACCAAGTTTTATAGTTCTAACACAGCCCTTGGATTCACATTGACTCTTAGCTTATATGGAATATTTTGTTGTTATTTAGTCATGTCCGACTAAATAACATGTCACTAAATCATGTCTGACTCTTTGCGACCCCATGAACTGAAATTGCCAGGTTCTTTTGTCCATGGGATTTCCCAGGCAAGAACACTGAAGTGGGTTGCCATTTCCTTCTCCAGAGGATCTTCCTGACCCAGGGATTGAACCTGTGTCTCCTGCATTGGCAGGTGGATTCTTTACCACTGAGCCACCAGGGAAGCATATGGAACGTACCTGGGTCTTAACATGTATAAACCAGATCTTGTCTACACAGAAGCTCATCCATTTAGTCTCTGCCACATAGTTTTTCATACAATGTTCTCCAAATAACTATAATGTATAACGGAGGCTGTATTCAAATAGCCCTGTGTTGGGGTGAATCTACAAACCCAAGGTTTTCCATCCCTACAAATATTCTTGAACTTTACTTGCTATAGCAGGTGTCATTCATATGCCCATAAATGTGTATATGACAATAGGTGGAATAAGAATCAGCCTGCCTTAGCCATGGCCTCATCCACCTGTGTGCCACCCCTACCTCCCAACTGCCTATGAGAGCAGGAGACTGGGGATATGTGAGTGGAGAGAGAGACCCACTGGACGACATTCCATGGAGACCAACATGGTGGTGACTAGTGCTGTCAGTGGAATTTTCTGGTTCTTTTCCCTTTGGGGCACACAGTAGAGCTGCACATCCTGACCCTTTTGTTAAGATAGGACCATATGACTAGTTATAGACCGTGAGTCATTCTCAGCAACAACAGCAAATGGTCAGTGTGAGACCTTCCAGAGCTCTTCTTCCTCCCTAACACAGTGGCTGGCACCATTCAAATGGTAGCTTCTATGTCAGCAGTGATGATCAGAGCCTCCCTACCAACTAGGATGAACTAGTAACTTGAGAGGTTTTTCTTGGTTGTGTTTAGCTCCTAAGACCTTGGGGAGTTTGTTACCATGACAGAACTTAGCCCATACAGATTGTTACATTAAAGGAGAGAGTACATGGTCTTCCCCTTCCCTTATCATCTTCCATGACAAATATAGGGACTGGAAGGGAAGTATTTTTAGAGACTGAGGATACCAGCAAAAAAGGGAAAGTAGGGACTTCCCTGCTGGTCCCATGGTTGAGAATCTCCCTGCCAATGTAGGGGACATGGGTTCAATCCCTGGTCAGGGGAGATCGCGTATACCTGGGAGCAACTAAGCCCGAGTGCTTCAATTACTGAGCCCGTACCCTAGAGCCTGTGCTCTGCAATGAGCCCACACACTGCAACAAGGAGTAGCCCCTGCTCTCTGTAACTGGAGAATGCCTTCACACAGCAACAAAGAAACTGTGCAGCCAAAAATTAAATAATTAAAAAAGAAAAAAAACAACTACTCAGTAAAAAAAAAAAAAGGAAAATGCCCTTTCTTCCCCTGTTGAATATCTGCTTACTGATAACTATTTTGAGCAAGTAAAAAATGAACGAGAGGGAGACAGCAAGGCAAAGAAACAAATACAAGTTCAGCTGACTAAACATCCACTGTCGTATTTAAGAATATGAGAGAGCCCTGTAGGTCAAAAGGAGAAACCTTGCAGGTCACCTTGGTTAATTCTATCCACATGCAGATCATCACCACCACTGGAGAAGCAGATGTTCACCTGGGAAGCATAATGCCAAGCTTCCCTGTAGGCAGGCTATTCCAGTTTCTCTACAGGATTCTCTGGGTTCCCCCCGCTTCACTGTCACCACCCACACACACCTCACTGGACTGAGCAGGATGATAAGCAATAGTTGAATATGTGCTGTGTGTCTGTCTGTTCATCTCAGTCCCTCTTTCCAACAGGCTTGAGGATAAAAAGACTACAAAGGAGGGTCTTGGTCTCATCCTCACAGTAGATCCCTCCACCATGGTCAGTCTAGGAAATGGGACAGGAATTTAAATCAGTCTGTTGTTGTTTAGTTGCCCAGTCATGTCTGACTCTTTGCAACCCCTGAACTGTGTAGCCCACCAGACTCCTCTGTCCATGGGATTTCCCAGACAAGAATACTAGAGTGGGTTGCCATTTTCTTCTCCAGGGGAGCTTCCCAACACAGGGATCAAATCAGTATCTTTTGCATTGGCAGGTGGATTCTTTGTACTGGACTTTTAATAATTGAAAATGATCACAAAGCTCTGGGAAAATATCTATGATACTATTCTAAGGAAGGAAGGTTGGACGAAATTTGGTGGAAAGCAATAATGAGAGAGAGGAAAATTGTTTCATGCTTGTACTGCATTCAGTTTGGAATGTTCACTAAAATAATTACATGTTTAGCAAAAAATAATGATTAATGTTTTTCTAAAGCACTCAGGGACCTCACACATCCAAATGAGTACTGTCATTCAAAGCAATCTCCAAGGTTACAACTCTTCAACCAGTAATGCTGCCATTGCTCAAAATATTTTTTGGAATTGCCTTGAGTCAGTTTGTGAGCTGTAGAATGAAATGTCTCTTACAGTCACAATTCAGCTTTCCTCGGGCTACCTCTTTATTTGCCCTTGTGTCCTTTCTTCTGACTTTATTCAGCCTAACTCCACACTCCTGCCTTCCATTCTATCAAATAAAGCAAGTGAATTTCAGGCTTGCCCTGGGAAAGGCCTTTCTGAGTTGAGGCATATAAAGGGTTAGGAGGATGAAGAGAGGAAGTAAGGGAGTTTTATAAGGAGAGGGCTGCTTGGATGTCGCTGCTGAAAAGTGGTAAATTGCTAACCAGGGCATTGCTGGCTGACCATCATAAATGTGATCCCCAAAAGTTTAATCCCTCTGATTTTAAAAAAGCATTCTGTGCTATAAAATACATCTCGATAAATTTTAAAGGATTCAAATTATACAAAATATGTCTGTGGCCACGATGGAGTAACAAATCAATAGAAAGTTATATGGAAAATATCCCCCAAGTATTTCTCAGTATATAACACAGTTCTTAAAAAAACACATGTGTCAAATAAGAAGTCAAAAGGAAAATTAGAAAGAATTTTGAACTGAATGAAAATGAAAACACAGCAAACCAGAATCATGGGATACTGCTAACATAGTACGTAAGGGGATATCTATAGCACTAAAGACCTATGTTAGAAAGGAAGAAAAGTCACAAATCACATCAGTTTTAAACTTAGCAAACTAGAAAGAGAGCAAGTTAAGCCCAAAATAAGCACAAGCAAGGAATAATAAAGGTCAAAACAGGAATCAAGGAAATAAAAAAATGTAAAAAATATGAAACCAAAAGCTGGTTATTTGAAAAAAGTAATAAAATTGATAACCCTCCAGTAACACTGAGCAGAGGGAATGAAAAAAAAGAAAACATGAATACCAATATAGGGTCTAAGAGGAGACATTATTACAGATTCTATATGTAATAAAAGGATAATAATAATTTTATACATAGAAAATCAACAACATAGAAGAAATAGACAAACATCTTGAAAGACACAAACTATCAACCTTACTCAACAATAAATATGCAGCCTTGATGGCCAACAGGCATTTAAAAAAGACCCTCAACATCGGTAATTATCAGAGAAACACAAATCAAAGCTACAATGAGATGTCACCTCATACCAGTCAGAACAGCCATCATAATAAAGTCTACAAATAAATCCTGGAGAGAGTGTAAAGAAAGGGGAATTCTCCTACACTGTTGGTGGGAATGTAAATAGGTACAGACACTACTGAGAACCGTATGGAGGTTCCTTACAATCCAGCCATAAGATCCAGGAATCCCACTCCTAGGCACATATCTGGAAAAGACAAAAACTCTAATTCAAAAGTAACATGCACCCCAATGTTCACAGCAACACTATTTATAATAGCCAAGATATGTTGTTGTTGCTGGTATTGTTCAGTCACTAAGTCATGTCCAACTCTTTTGTGACCCCATGGACTGTAGCCCCCCAGGCTCCTCTGTCCATGGGATTTCCCAGGCAAGAATACTGGAGTAGGTTGCCACTTCCTTCTCCAAGTGATCTTCTTGACCCTGGGATAGAACCCATGTCTCTTGCATTGGTAGGCAGATTCTTTACTACTGAGCCCTAACCAAGACACGGAAACAACCTAAATGTCCATCGACAGATGAGTGGATAAAGAACATGTGGAACTATTTCAGTCATAAAAAGGAATGAAGGAATGCTATTTGCAATAGCATGGGTGAGCCTAGAGATCATCACATTAAGTGAAGTAAGTCAGAGAAAGGCAAATTCCATATTACATCACTTATATGTGGAATCTAAAATATGACACATATGAACTTATTTGTGAAACAGACACAGAGACATAGAAAACAAACTTACGGTTACCAAAGAGCAAAGGGGTGGAGAAGGGATAAATTAGGAGTTTGGGTTGCAGATGGTGACTGCAGCCATGAAATTAAAAGATGCTTACTCCTTGGAAGGAAAGTTATGACCAACCTAGATAGCATATTCAAAAGCAGAGACATTACTTTGCCAACAAAGGTTCATCCAGTCAAGGCTATGGTTTTTCCTGTGATCATGTATGGATGTGAGAGTTGGACTGTGAAGAAAGCTGAGCACCGAAGAATTGATGCTTTTGAACTGGGGTGTTGAAGAAGACTCTTGAGAGTCCCTTGGACTGCAAGGAGATCCAACCAGTCCATTCTGAAGGAGATCAGCCCTGGGATTTCTTTGGAAGGAATGATTCTAAAGCTGAAACTCCAGTACTTTGGCCACCTCATGTGAAGAGTTGACTCATTGGAAAAGACTCTGATGCTGGGAGGGATTGGGGGCAGGAGGAGAAGGGGACGACAGAGGATGAGATGGCTGGATGGCATCACTGACTCAATGGACGTGAGTCTGGGTGAACTCCGGGAGTTGGTGATGAACAGGGAGGCCTGGCTGCTGCGATTCATGGGGTCGCAAAGAGTCGGACACGACTGAGCGACTGATCTGATCTGATCTGATATACACATTACTATATATTAAATAGCCAACAAGGACCTACTGTATAGAACCTACTATATTTACTATCTTACAATAACCTATCATGGGAAAGAATCTGGAAATATATATACACACACACACACACACACACACACACATGCTGCTACTGCTAAGTCACTTCAGTCATGTCTGACTCTGTGCGACCCCATAGACGGCAGCCCACCAGGCTCCCCCGTCCCTGGGATTCTCCAGGCAAGAACATTGGAGTGGGTTGCCATTTCCTTCTCCAATGCATGAAAGTGGATTTATATATTTATATATATGGCTTCTCTGGTGTCTCAGTGGTAAAGAATCCACCTGCAATACAGAAGATACAAGTTCAATCCCTGAGTCGGGAAGATCCCCTGAAAGAGGGCATGGCAACCCACTCCAGTATTCTTGCCTAATCCCATGGACAGAGGAGCCCGGTGGGCTGCAGTCCATAGATTGCAAAGTCAGACAAGACTGAAGTGACTAAGCACAAGCACATATCTATATACTTATCTATATATAATCTTAACCACTCAACTGTATACCAAAAACTAACATTGTAAATCAACTGCATTCAATTTTGAAAAAAAAAAAAAAAAAGAATCTCTTAAAAATAATAACAATAAAATGTACCCTTGATTAGACTTATCTCTATTAAAGAAATTGAATTTATACTTAAAAGTCTTCCCAAAAAGAAAACACCCAGGTCCAGATGGCTCCACTGGTGAATTCTAATAGACACTAAAGAAATAATTTGGTTTCATTCTAAACCAAATTCCGCAAAATTTCAGAGGAGGAAATACTTCTCAACTGAGGCTATGAGACCAGTGTTATCCTGATACCCAAAACAAAGAAAGTACACGTAGAACATGGCCAAACAAAATTTCTCATGAAAACAGATGAAATTTCTCCTGAAATTTCTAAATAAAATTTTAACAACTCAACAATATATACAAAGGATAGTAAACTATGGCCAAGAAGAATTTATCCCTGTAATGCGATGATGATTCAACATCCAAAAAAAGAAATCAGTCAATGTAACTAACCATATTAACAAGCTAAAAAAGAAAATATACATGTGATCATCAACAGTATAAGGAAAATAAGAGTTAAAAAAGAATCAAGAATGAATTCTAGGATCTGGGCCTGGAAATATGCGTCCAACATTTCCAAAAATCCCAGTAGAACAAAAGAGATGCCAGCTATTTAGGTTTGATATTCAGGAGACCATTTGTAGACATTTTTCATAACAGTTTCTTTAGGAGGATGAGAATAACAGGGATAAGGAGATGCTAGAGAGAGGGGAGGGAAGGGTGGTAAATATCAACCACGAGTAAGAGATCACTGTTTTTCTATGCAATCCCAACCTCAACCACAACTCTTGATGAGAGAAGAGGAATATTTCTCCCTACTTTCTATCGGATATAAATTTCAACAGATAAATATTCTGAGTCTTCAGCCAATATAAATCAGTCTTGGTCCTACTTAAACTCCAACTATACTTATAAAGTACTTACTGAGAAATATGCTAAAGAAATTCTTAGTCACAAATTATCTTTCAGAACATAGGGATTAAGGGAAAAGAAAATGTGGTGGTAAAGCAGTAGATGCTTTAGATCTAATTGACAAATTTAGAAACAAATAAATTACCAGGAGTAGATGGCACCAACCCAAGGGTCTGAAGGAACTCAAGGATGAAATTGTGAGGCTGCTGGCCAAGTTGCAACCTTGCAGTTACAAATGGCCACATGCCATCAGAGTGGCAGACTGCCAGAGTGACTTCTCTCTATGACATGGGCTGCAGAGGAGACCTGAGAGCCACAGACACACGGATGTTACTTCCAACACCAGTATGCTAAAAACTAGAATAAAGTGGAGGTCTACTATACCCTTGAGAAATCTAATCCCTCCCTCTCTGAGGGAAGCAGGGTAGTCAGGGGAATGAGCAATAGCTGGAAACTAAGAACCCCACTCTGAAGTCTATTTTGCCCCTATTGACAGCATAATCACCATGTCTCATTCTCACTCACAAAATGAAAATAATATCTACCCTACAAACTTCATAAAATTTTGAGGAGGCTGAGAGGAGGTAACAGAGATTACTAATTTTTTTTAATTGAGTTATAGATGATTAACAATGTCAAATTAGTTTCAGGTATACAGCACAGTGATTCAGTTATATACATAAAGTGTTAGTCGCTCAGTCATGTCTAATTCTATGCAACCCCATGGACTGTAGCCTGCCAGGCTCCTCTATCCAATCAAATTCTCCAGGCAAGAATGCTGGAGTGGACTGCCATTCCCTTCTCCAGGGGCTCTTCCCAATCCAGGGATCAAACCTGAGTCTCCTGCACTGGCAGGCAGACTCTCTACCATCTGAGCCACCAAGGAAGTCCTAGTTTTATATGTCTTTTTTTTTTTTTCTCAGATTCTTTCCCCTTATAGGTTATCACAAAATATTGAGCACAGGTCCTTGTGCTATAAAGTAGGTCCTTGTCAACTATTTCATACATGATATTGCTTAGTTGCTAAGTCATGTATGACTCTTTGCAACCCCATAAACGATAGCCCACCAGGCTCCTCTGTTCATGGGATTTCCCAGGCAAGAATACTGCAGTGAGTTGACATTTCCCCCTCCAGGGGATCTTCCCAACGCAGGGACTGAATCCACTTCTCCTGTATTGACAGCAGATTCTTTACCACTGCACCACCAGGGAAGCATTTTATATATCAGTTCAGTTCAGTTCAGTCACTCAGTCATGTCTGACTCTGCAACCCCATGAATCGCAGCACACCAGGCCTCCCTGTCCATCACCAATTCCCGGAGTTCACTCAAATTCACGTCCATTGAGTCAGTGATGCCATCCAGCCATCTCAGCCTCTGTCGTCCCCTTCTCCTCCTGCCCCCAATCCCTCCCAGCATCAGAGTCTTTTCCAATGAATCAACTCTTCACATGAGGTGGCCAAAGTACTGGAGTTTCAGCTTTAGCATCATTCCTTCCAAAGAAATCCCAGGGCTGATCTCCTTTAGAATGGACTGGTTGGATCTCCTTGCAGTCCAAGGGACTCTCAAGAGTCTTCTCCAATACCACAGTTCAAAAGCATCAATTCTTCAGCGCTCAGCTTTCTTCACAGTCCAACTCTCACATCCATACATGACTACTGGAAAAACCATAGCCTTGACTAGATGGACCTTTGTTGGCAAAGTAATGTCTCTGCTTTTGAATATGCTATCTAGGTTGGTCATAACTTTCCTTCCAAGGAGTAAGCGTCTTTTAATTTCATGGCTGCAGTCACCATCTGCAGTGATTTTGGAGCCGAAAAAAATAAAGTCTGACACTATTTCCACTGTTTCCCCATCTATCTGCCATGAAGTGATGGGACCAAATGCCATGATCTTCGTTTTCTGAATGTTGAGCTTTAAGCCAACTTTTTCACTCTCCACTTTCACTCTCATCAAGAGGCTTTTGAGTTCCTCTTCACTTTCTGCCATAAGGGTGGTGTCATCTGCATACCTGAGGTTACTGATATTTCTCCCGGCAATCTTGATTCCAGCTTGTGCTT
>NW_011494861.1:19302878-19316873 GCF_000754665.1 Bison bison bison
CCTTTTCCTATTTGGAACCAGTCTGTTGTTTCATGTCCAGTTCTAACTGTTGCTTCCTGACCTGCATATAGGTTTCTCAAGAGGCAGGTCAGGTGGTCTGGTATTCCCATCTCTTGAAGAATAGTAGTGTGTATATGTTAATCCCAAACTGCTAAATTTTCCCCCTTTGGGTAACAATAAGTTTGTCTTCTATGTCTCTGAGTCTCTTTCTGTTTCATAAGTAAGTTTATTTGTATCTTTTTTTTAGATTCCATGTTTATACACACACACACACACATATAAATGCCTAGGGCGGCTTCCCTGGTGGTCCAGTGACTAGCACTTCATGCTAGATTGACCAGGTTCAATCCCTGGTCAGGGAACTAGATCACACATGCCACAACTAAGACCCGGCATGACCAAATAAGTATTTTTTTAAAAAAAATAATCCTAAATCTGTAGTATTCATGTATTGAGGAGGATAATAATAGTATGATGATGATGTTATTGTTGCTGTTGTTCTTTCTACTAAATGCCTGAAGAGAAGAGCATGAATCTCCAGTGATTGTTCTTCCATTACAACCTAGCCGGTCACTTCTGTCTCTCTCCTCTCTTGATTTTCATTAATTTGAATTTATCACCTTCCACCCAAGGTTACCACTTTCAGTTGTCTCTCTATATCTGTGTATCTTACCTGAGCCTCAATCCTGAAGGCGACAGTTTTGTTTCCAACACTGCGTCTCCACTTGCCCCCTCTGTTTCTGTTAATGATACTCCAATCTTATCTCTGACCCAGGTTCAAAACCCCAAGTCAGACTTTGAGACCTTCCTTTCTTCCCCACTAAACTCACAAGTGTACATATACACATGCACACACATTACAAATTTGCTAATTCTTGCCAGTTCTCTAATTCTATGACTCTAAAATCCATGCTTTCCTTTTCTTCCCTCCAGCACTGACCTAATTCAGCTCCTGTTATCTCAATCTCTCTCTGAATACTTAATGGGCAGTCTTCTACTGTAAGGTATCATGAAAGATGCTGAGGATGTGATGATGAATAAGATATGAGTCTGCCTAGAAAAGTTCTCAGAGGCAAGTGCTGTTAGTGAAGGCTTTCTATAGAAAGGAGATCACATCCCATAATAGAGGTAATAAGAGGGTATTGATAATAGCAGAGGTTCTATGAGAAATGAGGCATCTGATCCAACATTAGATGGTCAGGAAAGGCCTCCTGGAGGAGCAGATTCCTGAGCTGGAGGCCACAGTGAGGCCACTGGTCTATAGAGGTCAGAGAAAGATGCATAGGAAGGAAAGAATTCTAATCAAAAGCTGCAGAATATGTTGAGGAAATTACGAGCATCTCGGGATGGCTGGAACATGATTTGTAAAGGAAGTCTCAAGGGGGAGCCAGAAGGCACAGTTTGGGGGAGGGGGTTGTAAACTATGTCCAGCACTTTTACTTTGGGATGAAGGGGAGGTGGAGCCACGTGAGTGGGTTTATGGTGGAGGTGACAGATTGTTTTTTAGCGAAATTGCCTTGTCAGAGCTGGGTATCCAGGCTCAATTGCTCAAAGCACGTTGCCCACCCAACTTTGTCTCTGCACTCAGAGCATGCGAGCCTGCAGGATACCCCTCCATTCTACTGCTACCCAGAGCCCAGGCCCCCTATAAGGTTGCAGATGAGCCCTTGGGGCCACCAGCACCTCACCCTCAGCAGACTCTCAGGACCTGCTGTCTTGGCAAACATGCAGCCTCATGACTCTGCCTTCCTAACCTGAGGCCTGTCTAGTGGTTATCCTCTTTGTTTCCTCTGTTCCCCAATAGCTTGATGTTTCATCACCCTGATCCAATTTCTAGCACTCACATTTCTCCTCAGTCCTTGCACCTGTTGTCTGGAATCTCCAACAAATTCCTCACATCCTTATCTTCTCCACTGAATGTCCCTTTACTCCCTTATCCTGGCACGGCTGTCCCCTGAGGACCCTACTTCCCCTGTAACATCACAAGTGGAAGCTCCCCAATCTCCCAACACCCCTGTCATTCAGGAGTGGGAGTCAGGTCTAGAATCATCCTTCCTGCACCTCTCAGACATTATTGCACCTTCTTACATGAACAGCCCAGCTCCCTTTCTGAGTTCACTCCATAAGACAGTGTCTAGGTCCATCCATGTCTCTACAAATACCATATATTAACACATGTATGTACAATCCAGAAAAATAGTACAGGTGATACTATTTGCAAAACAGAAATACAGACACAGACATAAAGAAAAAAACTATGGACATCAAGGCGGGAAGGGGTGGTGGGATAAATTGGGAAATTGGGACTGACATACGTACACTCCTGAATATTCAACCCTGAATATTCATTGAAGGACTGATACTGATTGGAAGCTGAAGCTCCAAATACTTTGGCCAACTGATGCAAAGAGCCAACTTATTGGAAAAGACCTTAGCGCTGGGAAAGATTGAGGGAAGGAGGAGAATGGGGCAACAGAGGATGAGATGGTTGGATGGCATCACCAACTCAGTGGACATAAATTTGAGCAAACTCTGGGAGATAGTGAAGGATGGAATCCTGGCTTGCTGCAGTCTATGGGTCGCAAAGAGTCAGACAGGACTTGGCGACTGAACAACAACATTACTGTGTATAAAATAAACAACTAATAGAGCTCGGGGAACTCTATTCAGCGCTCTGTGGTGATCTAAATAGGAAGAAGTCCAAAAAAAGAAGGGACATGTATATCCAATACTTTGGCCAACTGATGCAAAGAGCCAACTCATTGGAAAAGACCCTAGCGCTGGGAAAGATCGAGGGAAGGAGGAGAGGGAATGACAGAGGTTGAGATGGTTGGATGGCATCACTGACTCAACAGACATGAGTTTGAGTAAACTCCGGCAGTTGGTGATGGACAGGGAGGCCTGGCATGCTGCAGTCCATGGGGTTGCAAAGAGTCAGATACAACTGAGCGACTGAACTGATGTGTATCTATAAGCATAGCTGATTCACTTTGCTGTACAATAGAAACTAATGCAACTTTGCAAAGCAACTATGCACCAATAAAAATAAAATTTTTTAAAAAGATGGATAAAAAAGCCCAGCACCCTCTCCCTGAGGCACATGGCACCATCTTCAGCTCTGTGATCTATTGCCCTCAAGGACACTGTTCTTCGTTCCCTGAAATCTTCAGGATCTGTACTTTGTCCTGCCACCATCGTGATTGGCCCCAAACACCCTGATTCTTGAGTTCTTTGACTCTCTAACCTCTAAAGGGTTTCTCTCTCCAGTTCCTTATCATCACCTGCAACTCTTTCACTCCCAGGAGTGTGCTTCATAACCACACACAGTCCCTCCTTCCTTCCAGCTGCCCCAGTTTCTCCCATCATACCAGCCCTTCCCCATTACCGAGACCCCCAGGTCACCCATTTCTCTTCAGCTCCCTCTTCTCTCCAGTGGTTCTCATACTCCATGACCCTTTGTTTGAATCACTCTTTTGCTATATAGAGTCTTTACAGCACCAATCCAATTAGCACTCCCGTTTCAGAAACCTATGCCCTGTGCTAAATGGGATATCCCAGTATTACCCAAAGGCTCCTCACCAAGCTCTTTGTGTGTTAGGTTCTTTCCACTCTAAAACATCTATTACATCACCTCCTGATTCATTCTCCTAAAGCTGAGTTCTGATCCCCCTTCTACCCTGCTCACAAACTTTCAAGTAATGCCAATGGCCTATCAAAATAATTTTACCCATCTGAGATTTATATTCCAGAACCAACCCACCTCTCTGACCTTATGTTGCTCCTGTCTGTTTCTAATATCCTCTGTCACCCTGAACTTACTTCCCATCTATGTTTCCAACACGTTTTTTTCTTTCTCTCAAGGTAGGAAGGTGTGTGTGTGTGTGTGTGTGTATGCTTGTGTGTGCATGCATTTGCGTGCATATTCAGTTGCTCAGTCGTGACCCCATGGACTGTAGCCTGCCAGACTCCTCTGTAGGTGAGATTTATCAGGCAAGAATACTAGAGTGGGTTGTCATTTCCTCTTCCAAGGGCTCTTCCAGCCTAGGGATTGAACCTATGTCTCCTGCACTGGCAGGTGGATTCTTTACCACTGAGCTACCTGAGAAGCCTGTGTGTATACTTGTACGTCTTGAATTATTGTTGTAAGGCCATACCTGCCAAAACTTTCCCAGGTTTTTCTGAAAGGGCCCAGGATACCACAAAGCACCTTCATCACCTGTTGCAGCCAGCACTGTGTCTCCTCCCCTCTCCACTCCTGGCAGCAACATTGTCCAACACGCCCCACGCGCTGACCCTCCCCCCAGTAACAGAGCCATTTCCTGAGCATAGTCCCACCCCAAGTCTTCCTGTGCCAGCATCATTCTGAACTGCAGTCTGGTCCATGAAGAGGGGAGACTTCCCTCATCTCCCACACCCCAGGGGACCTCAGTCTAAAATTTTCATCCTAAAGTGTGCTTTAGGGTATTCCCAATGCATCACAAAGGGTTTGTATGAAATCTACATTCTGGGTTCCTGCTTACAATCTCTCGCTTCCCAAGAATCAGATACAAGGCCTCAGACTGGCAGAGAAAATCTCTGTGAGAAAAGAGAAAACAAAACTGATTTTCTCTGAATTCCCGTCCATCCCCCATTCCCCATCTCCAACCCCATCTGTCTCCTGCAGCTGCATCGCAGGCCCAATCAATAAAGGGCTTTCCTTTCACATGGAAGCTTTCTGTGAAGTTTGATGGAAAACACTAGTCAGTAATCCAAAGGCCAAGCTTCGCCACTGGTGACCCTGAGAGAGCCACTTAACTGTTCCGAGTAGCACGCCTATCTGCCTCCTCTACAGCAGAGAGGTTGTGAGAACCATCCAACGTGATACTGCTAAAACCGTGCTGTGAATTATCAATGCTACATACATCAAGCTTCTCGGGGCAGAGATCTTGGTGTGTGACCTAGAGCAAGGTTAATTAACCTTCTAAACCTCAGTTTCTCCATCTATAAGATGAACTAACAAGAATCACCTCACAGTCCACTTTGAGGATTAAATATTATATGGAAATTGACTAATGCTTTACTCATGTAGAAGGCAATCGTAAATCTCAGTGTTGGTCTGATGGTGGTGGTGGTGATGGTATTCCATGAAAGAAGATGTTATCTCTATTTTGAAAATCTGAAGGTATTAGTCTGCTTATATAGAAGTCCAGCTGGATCTTAACCCCAAGGAAAACAAAATATCAATTAGCACTAGATGTCCTTCAAAGGCAGGTCCCCTGTTACTTATAAAACATTTGAAGATTTTCCTACTAGAGGAGCTTTAAAATTCTTCTATATTATATTATAGAATACCCATAAAACGTCATTATATGTAATGGCATATATAATTTGAATGTTTCAAAATCTATTTAAGATATTACAAAAATTTCTATAGCTATTAAATTATATCTGCCACGTTGGCATATTATACAGACACACTTTTATAGCATCAGTTTAATTGTTCAGTGCCAAGCTTAACTCCTTTTTTGTCTGGTATATTTTTTACACAAGGTTTAATTTGGGAATAAACAGTCCAATATAAACAGAGCAGAAAAGGCATCACATGATTATTTCATATTTCCAGCACATTGTATCTGGCCATACATTTTTAATATCATAAAATTGGCTGTTCTGTAATATTTTGATTGGAGATTTATACATACTGTTGCCACATCCTTTAAACAGATGTACGGTAAATTTGATGAAAAAAAAATCTCTTCCTCCTGAAACTAGGACACTGGCTCATTTAAATAATATGGAACAACAACAGTTGCTGTGGATGTTTTAGAAACACAGGATGTTTTATAAAGTCAAAGGGCTCATAACGTGCTGTTACAGTTTTATTCCCAATTCATCATAGAGCTTCAAAACTTCTGACTGACATGCTGCTCTATTTCCCACAACGACCACTCCTATCCAGACTGCCTCATGTCCAGTAGCAACACAAACACCATGAAATAAGAAGACTGGCCTTCCTAGTGAGAAACTGCAGTCCCATGGAGGGGGTGAGACTGAGTCTATGTCACAGGCTTGATCACAGCCATCCTTACAGGCTGCCCAGAAAACTAGAGCAGGACAGAGTTAGCCTGGTTCCAGTTCCAGCCCTGGAACTTAATATCTATGGAACTCAGTACTGCCTCAGTTTCCCCACCTGAAATGGAAATAATAAAACCTATTTTGCATGGAGGTTGTAAGAGTTTAATGAAATGGGCCATAATGCCTAGGAAAGTGCATGACACAGAACAGATTCTTTGTAAATGATACTCAGTATAATCCGTATTATATTATTATGTGCATTATCTTGCTCATAGGTATGCCTGGTCTAAATGAGCTTCAGTAGATAGGGTAAGAGGATGCTCACAGATCCACACCAGCTACTAGAAAAACAACAATAACCAGCACAGCAATACAAGTCCCATCCCTTATGGCAACAGGTCTTGTATACAGAACAATAATTACTTGAAAAGCCTCTCCACCTTCAAGAAATTTTCTTGAAAGCTACAGTTCTAAGTGGCCTTTGAGCACCAGTCTGAACAACCTTCCTAATTCCAGAAACCACACACTCTAAAACACCTGAAATAATTTCTGCAGTCTGTGCAATGCTTTTATTCAATGTTCCATCTCTATTAATCCACCAGTAATTACAAACCTCATTGATACGAGTTGTTTCCAATGCCTTCCCAGTTGGCTTTTATTAAATTATTTTCACCAGAATCCAAAGTAATTGATTTATTTAAAAAATTTTTTAATTAAAAAAAAAACTGATCTGAGTTCTTCCTTCTCTGGTGAAGATGCTAATGAACAAATCAAATGCCAAAACACCAAAGGGAAACCAAGAGATTTTGATTATCTGCTAATGCTAAATAAACAAACTATGTTTTTATTTCTTCCATTACTTGGCCTTGGGAATTTTTACATTTGGAGTCACTCTGTCAATCATTTCCTCCTTTATCCGAAATCCGCTTCAGCCAGCACTCTATTTCTGTGCTTCTTTTTAAACTTCTTTAAACAGTTGTCTGTCTGCCTCATTTTCACTTCCTCCCTCCCTTTCTCTCTCAAATCCACTTCAATCAGCTTATTCATAAACACTTCACCAAAACTGCTTTTATCCAGGTCACAAATGACTTCCTCATTGACAAGTTCAGCGGTTAAATTATTGTTTTCCTTTTCATTTAGAATTTCTTAGGCAATATTTAGATTATATGAAAAGCATAAATAATTCAGTGGTTATCTGCATTCCCACCACCAAGCTTAAAAAGCAGAGCATCACCAACATTGTCAGATATCTCCTGTGTATCCTTCCTGGATGGCTTCCTCTTCTTCCAGTCTTCAAGTAACTAGTATCCTGAATTTAGTATATTTAATTTCCACATATCTCTTTACACTTTTAGTATGTAGGTTTCTCTAAGCAATATGCTTGTGTTACATTATTCAACTTCATAAATGGTATTCAACTATAAAGATTCTTCCATTTTCGCTCTTACTACCGAATTTGTGAGATTCATCCATGTGACTCTCATTAATTTTTGTCAGGTGAACAGAATCCCATCATGCAAACATAGCACCACATATTTACCCATTCTCCTACTGATAGACATTTAGGAATGCTTCTGATATTTTTGCTAAAAATAAACAGTGCTTCTAATAGCATTCAGTATGTATCTTGTATGGACTCCAGGGGTCAATTCTCAATGTCTACCTTTACCTCCTGGAGACATTTGACATGGGTAATCATTCTCTCCTTAAAATGGACTCTTAACTTGATTTAGGGACACCACATTCTTCATGCTTTCTTTTTATTTCAATATCACTGCTACTTCTCGGTCTCCTTTGTGGCTTCTCTTCCAGCCTCTAAGTACTGAATTACCCCAAGACAGACTTTGTCATTCCTCCCTTCCCTGTTTTCACTCCCAGATAATCTCATTTTCTCCTATGGCTTTAACTCTCATTTAACTAAAAATATAAGTCCCATATGATCTAGATATTCCACTGCTGGGTATATATCCAAAGAAAATGAAAATACTAGTTCAAAAAGATAAATATACCCTAATGCTCATAGCAGCATTATTCACAATAGCTAAGATATGGAAGCAACCCAAATGTCCACCAACAGATGAGTGGACTAAGATGATATGGTGTATACACACAGACATACATAGGAATAATCCTCAGCCATAAAAAATAATGAAATTCTACCATCTGCAACAATGTGGATGCACCTAGACTACTATGCTTAGTGAAATAAGTCATATGTGCTTAGTTCCTCAGTCATGTCCAACTCTTTGAGACCCGGTGGACTATAGCCCACTAGGCTCCTCTGTTCATGGGGATTCTCCAGGCAAGAATGGTGGAGTGGGTTGCCATGTCCTCCTTCAGGCAATCTTCCCAACCCAGGGATTGAACTTAGGTCTTCCACATTGCAGGTGAATTCTTTTAACAATTGAGCCACCAGGGAAGCCCAAATAATAAGTCATATAGAGAAACACAAATACAGTTTGTTATCAATTAGAAGTGGTCAAACAAGAGATGAAAAGAGTAAACATCAACATTTGAGGAATCAGTGAACTAAAATGCACTAGAATGGTTGAATTTAATTCAGATGACCATTATATCTACTACTGTAGGCAAGAATCCCCTAAAAGAAATGAAGTAGCCCTCATAGACAACAAAAGAAATACAGTACTTGGGTGCAATTTAAAAAATGACAGAATGATGTTTGTTTTCAAGGCAAATTATTCAATATCACAGTAATCCAAGTCTAGGCCCCAACCAATAATACTGAAGAAGCTGAAGTTGAACAGTTCTATGAAGACTTACAAGGCCTTCTAGAACTAACACCCAAAAAAGATGTCCTTTCATCATAGGAGACTGGAATGCAAAGTAGGAAGTCAAGAAATACAAACAGGCAAATTTGGCCTTGGAGTACAAAATGAAGAGGGGGCATAGGCTAACAGAGTTTTGCCAAGAGAATGCACTGGTCATAGTAAACCCCCGCTTCCAACAACACAAGAGAAGACTCTACACATGGACATCATCAGGTGGTCAACACCAAAACCAGGTTGATTATATTCTTTGCAGCCAAAGATGGAGAAGCTCTATACAGTCAGTAAAAACAAGACCAGGAGCTGACTGTGGCTCAGATCATGAACTCCTTATTGCCAAATTCAGACTTAAATTGAATAAATTAGGGAAAACCACTAGACCATTCAGGTATGACCTAAATCAAATCCCTTATAATGATACACTGGAAGTGACAAACAGATTCAAGAGATTAGATCTGATAGAGTGTCTTAAGAACTATGGATGGGTGTACATGACACTGTACAGGAGGCAGGGATCAAAACAATATCCAAGAAAAAGAAATGCAAAAAAGCAAAATGGTTGTCTGAGGAGGGCTTACAAATAGCTGAGAAAAGAAGCTAAAGGCAAAGGAGAAAAGGAAAGATATACCCATTTGACTGTAGAGTTCCAAAGAATTGCAAGGAGAGATAAGAAAGCCTTTCTTAGTGACCAATGCAAAGAAATAGAGGAAAACATAGAATAGGAAAGACTAGAGATCTCTTCAACAAAATTACAGATACTAAGACATCCTGGAATGTGAAGTCAAGTGGGTCTTGGGAAGCATCACTACAAACAAAGCTAGTGGAGATGATAGAATCCAGTTGAGCTATTTCAAATCCCAAAAAGATGATTCTATGAAAGTGCTGCACTCAATATGCCGTGGCCATAGGACTGGAAAAGGTCAGTTTTCATTCCAATCCCAAAGAAAGGCAATGCCAAAGAATGCTCAAGTTACCACACAATTGCACTCATCTCACACGCTAGTAAAGTAACGCTCAAAATTCTCCAAGCCAGGTTTCAGCAATACGTGAACCATGAACTTCCAGATGTTCAATCTGGTTTTAGAAAAGGCAGAGGAACCAGAGATCAAATTGCCAACATCCACTGGATCATCAAAAAGCAAGAGTTCCAGAAAAGCATCTATTTCTGCTTTCTTGACTATGCCAAAGCCTTTGACTGTGTGGATCACAATAAACTGTGGAAAACTCTGAAAGAGATGGGAATACCAGACCACCTGACTTGCCTCTTGAGAAACCTATATGCAGGTCAGGAAGCAAGAGTTAGAACTGGACATGGAACAACAGACTGGTTCCAAATAGGAAAAGGAGTATGTCAAGGCTGTATATTGTCACCCTGCTTATTTAACTTATATGCAGAGTACATCATGAGAAATGCTGGGCTGGAAGAAGCACAAGCTGGAATCAAAATTGCCAGGAGAAATATCAATAACCTCAGATATGCAGATGACACCACCCTTATGGCAGAAAGTGAAGAGGAATTCAAAAGCCTCTTGGTGAAAGTGAAAGTGGAGAGTGAAAAAGTTGGCTTAAAGCTCAACATTCAGAAAACGAAGATCATGGCATCCGGTCCCATCACTTCATGGGAAAGAGATGGGGAAACAGTGGAAACAGTGTCAGACTTTATTTCTTGGCACTCCAAAAATCACTGCAGATGGTGATTGCAGCAATGAAATTAAAAGACGCTTACTCCTTGGAAGGAAAGTTATGACCAACCTAGATAGCATATTCAAAAGCAGAGACATTACTTTGCCAACAAAGGTCCATCTAGTCAAAGCTATGGTTTTCCAGTAATCATGTATGAATGTGAGAGTTGGACTGTGAAGAAAGCTGAGTGCCAAAGAATTGATGCTTTTGAACTGTGGTGTTGGAGAAGACTCTTGAGAGTCCCTTGGACTGCAAGGAGATCCAACCAGTCCATTCTAAAGGAGATCAGTCCTGGGTGTTCTTCGGGTGTTAGTTGCTGAGTCTAAAGCAATCTACCCTATGTCAAATTCTGCCCTCAATCAATGACCAACTTTGTAAGAACAAATCAGAATCATACCTTTTGAAAGAAAGTTAAATCAGTGATGACAATTCTTGAACTAGAAGTTAAGTACCTGACTCTTAAGATGTTGTACATTTCCTTTAGGAGTAACTAGCATTCTGGGGAGAAGGCAGTGGCAACCCACTCCAGTACTCTTGCCTGGAAAATCCCATGGATGGATGAGCCTGGTAGGCTGCAATCCATGGGGTCTCGAAGAGTCGGACATGACTGAGCGACTTCACTTTCACTTTTCACTTTCATGCATTGGAGAAGGAAATGGCAATCCACTCCAGTGTTCTTGCCTGGAGAATCCCAGGGATGGGGGAGCCTGGTAGGCTGCCATCTCTGGGGTCGCACAGAGTCAGACACGACTGAAGCGACTTAGCAGTAGCAGATGCTAAAGATGAAACTTCAATACTTTGGCCACCTCATGCGAAGAGTTGACTCATTGGAAAAGACTCTGATGCTGGGAGGGATTGGGGGCAGGAGGAGAAGGGGACAACAGAGGATGAGATGGATGGATGGCATCACTGACTCGATGGACATGAGTTTGAGTGAACTCCGGGAGTTGGTGAAGGACAGGGAGGCCTGGCGTGCTTCGATTCATGGGGTTGCAAAGAGTCGGACACAACTAAGCGACTGAACTGAACTGATCACTTGTATATGGAAGCTAAAAAATAAAAGCAAATAAGTGTATATAGCAAAAATAGAAACAGACCCACAGATATAGAAAACAAACTAATGGTTAGCAGTAGGGAGAGGAGAGGAGAGGAGCAAGATAGGAGTATGAGATTAAGTGACACAAATTACTACATATAAAATAGACAAGAAACAGGGGTATACTGCACAGCTCAGGAAAATGTAGCCTTTATTTTGTAATAACTTTAATGGGAATATAATCTATAAAAACAGAGTCACTATGCTGTATACATGAAATATTATGTCAACTATATTTCAATTAATAAAGGGAAAAAGACAGAAATAAATGCCATTTTTTGTTGATGATTTCAGAAAGTACACCATTAGCTTTGTTCTCCCCCTTGAACTTCCGCCCTCTCCATCCAATTTTCTATCCAAATCTCCACTGGGATATATAAATTTAACATATCCAAAACTGATTAATTTCCACAGTTGTCCCCCTAAAGCTGTTTCCTTATTATGTACTCTTCATCTCAACATATCAAATTATTTGATAAGTTGCTCCAGAAAAAAAAAAAAGTAAAAAAAATCTCTTTTATCCTATATATCATTTCAAACACTTCTAAACACTTCTAATCCACCCACTAAATCTATGGGATCTACTTTCAAAATACGTCTCAAAATAAACCACTTCTATTTACCCCCACTTGTGAAGGCTACCATACTCTCACTCAAACTTAACAGCTTTCCAACTGGTCTGCCTACTTTTGCCCTTGTCCTCCTGCAAGCCACCAAGCAGTCAGAGCGATCTTTTAGAAAAGTAAATCATGTAAATTCCATGATGTCTTTCTTCTCTTTGGAACCCCCTGGGGCTGCCCACCTCATTCACTGTGTAAGCCAAATCCCCTGTCACAGCCTGTGAAGCTCTAGATGAACCACCCCCCTGATTCCTCTGCTTCCTCGTCTCCAACCTCTTCCCTTCACTCACTGAGCTCCTATCACACTGGTCTCTTTGCTGTTCCTCACACACACTTAACACTCTATGCCTCAGCTCCTTTGTATCTGCTGTTCCTTCTGCCTGGTTGCTCATCTCCCCCGTAGATGTGCAAGGCTTGGTTTCTCCTGTCATTCAGAACTCTGCTCAAATATCTCCTTCCATGCCCATGTTATCCAGTATTTGTCTCCTATTTCTCCTGACTCCTTACCCACATCACTTGGTTTATGTTATGACCTAGATTCCTTTGGAATTTTAGGTGCTTTGTTTTTAAATTCAAGTGTTTAGAAATTAAGGTCAAAGCAAAATTTTTCAGTATTTTTGTTTGACATTCGCATTACTATGATTCTTCTCCTGGATAAAAAGAAATGGCTGGCAGGACTCGAAGGGATGCACTAACACACAAATTTGTAATCTGTTTTCAGGGCACCGAAGCTACTGTTATCCAATTCAAAATTCCCTAGGGTATCGGTGTAGACAAAAATTCCCAAGTTCATCAGCTGAAACCTGCCTTGGACTTTCATGGAATCATCACAGAATCTGGTGACATGGACTTCTCTTACAGGAGCTGCAGGAATACACTGATTTATTTAAGTACTGAACAACTATGAGGCACAAAGCAGCACTCTCAGCCTACCTATGCAATAACATAAAAGTGCAAGGCATGGTGTCTATCCAACCCGGTGTTCCGGAGGCTCCCCAGGAGATAAAGGATGTACTATGATATCTGAGAAGTGTCACACCAAGTGAAGTGCTGCAAGTTCAGAGCAAAGAGGTCAGCAAATGATAAAAGCTAGCATCTGTCAAGCAATACAAGTGTGCCAGGCTCAGAGATAAATGATTTACAAATATTATTTCAGTTAACCCTAAAAGTAATCCATGGAAGTAGACACTAGTGTTATCCCTTATCAAGAAAAATGGAGGCCCAAATTCACACCACCAGAGGTAAAGGACTTGGTTCTGTTTCATGGCAAATTTTGAGTTCTTTACCTATGCCTGAACTGGAAAGCTAAGTGCAACATCACCTATAAGAAATTCTGACCGCCGAGCCCTCAGGGTCTCCCTCCGTCATGGAAGAGCTTGGAAGATGAAAGAACTAGGATGCATTCTATTCATAAGCAATTATTTCAGTTTAGCTCAGTCACTCAGTCGTGTCCGACTCTTTGCGACCCCATGAATCACAGCATGCCAGGCCTCCCTGTCCATCACCAACTCCCGGAGTTCACTCAGACTCATGTCCATTGAGTCAGTGATGCCATCCAGCCATCTCATCCTCTCGTCCCCTTCTCCTCCTTCCCCCAATCCTTCCCAGCATCAAAGTCTTTTCCAATGAGTCAATTCTTCGCATGAGGTGGCCAAAGTACTGGAGTTTCAGCTTCAGCATCATTCCTTCCAAAGAAATCCCAGGGCTGATCTCCTTCAGAATGGACTGGTTGGATCTCCTTGCAGTCCAAGGGACT
>NW_011494861.1:19317053-19325045 GCF_000754665.1 Bison bison bison
GTTGGCAAAGTAATGTCTCTGCTTTTGAATATGCTATCTAGGTTGGTCATAACTGTTCTTCCAAGGAGTAAGCGTCTTTTAATTTCATGGCTGCAGTCACCATCTGCAGTGATTTTGGAGCCCAGAAAAATAAAGTCTGACACTGTTTCCACTGTTTCCTCATCTATTTCCCATGAAGTGATGGGACCAGATGCCATGATCTTCGTTTTCTGAATGTTGAGCTTTAAGCCAACTTTTTCACTCTCTACTTTCACTTTCATCAAGAGGTTTTTTAGTTCCTCTTCACTTTCTGCCATAAGGGTGGTGTCATCTGCATATCTGAGGTTATTGATATTTCTCCCAGCAATCTTGATTCCAGCTTGTGCTACTTCCAGCCCACAAACAATTATTTAGTGCCAGCATTAAGCTAGGAACTGGGGAAATCAAGATAGACAAGTCATAGTTGCCATCCTTACAGAGCTCAATCAGTGGAATGGGAAACAGACATCATTATAGGCTGTGTAATGAGGTTAGATGATCCAGGTTGAAATTCTGTTTCTTGCATTTGTTTAGAGTAGCTTAGAAAAGTCACTTCCCCTCTCTATGCTTCAATCTCCTGTCTGTTAAAAATGGTGCCTTGTTCATGCATTCATTTACTGATCATATTTGAGATCATGTTATGTTCTAGGTGCTAGCAATATGGCCCTGAATAAGATCGTCAAAGTCCCAGCATTCAAGGATCTTGCAGTCTAGTATAAGTCTAGTGTGAGATCAGAGTCTACCCCATAGGTTGTTATAAACATAAAAAGAATAGGAAGCAATTAATATATATTGAGGTTCTTAGTCACTCGGTGCATCCAATTCTTTGCAACCCTACAGACTGTAGCCCATGACGCTCCTGTATCCATGGGAATTCTCCAGGTAAGAACACTGGAGTAGGTTGCCATGCCCTCCTCCAGGGGATCTTCCTGAATATTCCCAACCCAGGGATCAAATCCAGGTCTTCCCAACCCAGGGATCAGACCCAGGTCTCCCACATTGCAGGCAGATTCTTTACCATCTAAGCCACCAGGGAAGTGGGTAGTCTATCCCTTCTCCAGGAGATCTTCCTGACCCAGGAATCAAACCAGGGTCTCTTGCCATTAGTATATTTTCAATGTATTCATTTATTCAATAAATGTTTGTGAAGTGCTTCTAGTGTGCTAGGCATCTGTTTAGGTGCTGAGGATATTAACAGTGACCAAAATATATGAAGATCCTGCCCCCACAGAGCTTGTATTCTAGATAGAGACAGAAATTGAATGAATAAATACATGATTCAAAGTCAGGAAAGGACCAGGAAGAATATAAATCAGGTAGAGCACTAGAGGGTGCCAGGGGGAAAATGTGAGAGAAGAAACAGGTCAGGAAAGGCCTCTCTAAGAAGGTGCCACTTGAATATAGACAGACTTTTAGGAGGAGGAGAAAGACATGCAACCAACTGGGTGGGGAGAATTCCTCTAAGCTCTTTCTGAGAACAGAGAGAAGAGCCCAGATGAAGGAATGTGCCATGGGCAGCAAGGAGGCAGTCGTGGCTAGAACACAAGGACAGACAAGATAGATACCCAGAGACTGTTCACTCAGCCAGGGGCCAGGTGGGAATGTGATGAGGACCAAATGACATGGCCTGATAGATAATTTTATGTGTCAACTTGGAGGGTGTATTTAGATGAAATTAACATCTAAATGAGGCTTCCCAGGTGGCGTTAGAGGTAAAGAACCTGCTGCTAATGCGGGATAAATACAGGTTTGATCCCTGGGTAGGGAAGATCCCCTGGAGGAGGGCATGGCAACCCACCCCAGTATTCTTGCCTGGAGAATCCCATGGACAGAGGAGCCTGAGGGGCTCCAGTTCATAGGGTCACAAAGAGTCAGACACAACTGAAGTGACTTAGCACATATGTACCATCTAAATCGGTGAATTTCAGCAAGCCGGCTGCCCTCCATAATATGGGTGGGCCTCGCCCAACCACCTGAAGGCCTGAATAGAACAAAAAGACCAGTCACCGCCAGCAAGAGAGAATTCTTCAGCAGACTGCCTTCAGTCTTCATCTGTATCCTTGCCCCATCTAGGTCTCCCAGACTGTCAGCCCACACTGAAGATTCTGGACTTGCCAGCCTCCACACTCATTGTCAGCCAATCCCTTATAACAAATCTCCCGGTACTTCCCTAGTGGCCCAGTGGTTATCCACCTGTCAATACAGGGGTCGTGGTTTCAATCCCTGGTCCAGGAATAAGAACCCACTTGCCCACAGGGCAACAAAGCCCATGTACCTCAACTACTGAACCCTCTTGCTGCAACTGCTGAAACCTGCATGCCCTTGAGCCCATGTTCCACAAGAGAAGCCACTGCACAGTGAGAGTAGCCCCTACTTGCCACAACTAGAGAAAGTCTGCGTGCAGCAATAAAGACCCAGCACAACCAAAAATAAAATGAATAAATAAAACAATACTGTATCAATGAGAAGACTCATTTAAAAAAAAGTCTCCTTTTACATATAGACACATCTTACTGGCTCTGTCTCTCTGGAGAACCCTAAAACACTCTGAAAGCACTGAAGGTTCTGAGCAGAGGAATGATGGAGTTTAATTCATCTTTTAGAAGAACCCGTCCGGCTCCTATGTGCAAGGTACACTGTAGGGAGCCCAATAGAGACAAGGATGGCAGGTCAAGGGCATCTCAACAATTACAACGAGAAATGATGGTTCTCACCGGAGTGGCAGAGGCAGATGTGGTAGGAAGTGGTCAAGTTTCAGATATATTTTGAAGGTAGTGCTGACAGGATTTGCTGATGGATTAATTATTATAATCACTGTAAAAATAAACTATGACAGAACGTGGTTAAGAGCCATAATTAAGGGATACATAAGGTCATACAGGATCAAAGATTAAGGAGAAACTTGCTCCTTCAGGAAGGTGAAGAATTTCCAGTCAGGGGAGCATTGACTTTGGGGTTGAGGTTTGAAGAGCAAGCCTTGTGGGCAAGACAGGGCAAAGAGACATTGCAGGCTGACAAAGAAGAATAAAGAAGTAGGTGGGCAAGAACAGAGGGTGCATGCAGGGAAGGCCCAAGCATCCTGGCAAGGCCTGAGCAGAGGGCCTGAGAGAGGAGGGCCTGAGAGAGAAGTGCCTGAGAGAGAAGTGCCTGGAAAGGGCTTTGAAAAGGAGACTGGGAAGATAGGCAGGGGTGTCAGCAGGCACTTTATCCTACTTTAATCAGATGATGGTGCATAAGATGATGCACTGAAGGGGCTGGTAACGCCGTGTTCCAGGCCAATGGAAGAGCCTCAACCAGTACCTTCAACCCCAGCTGAAAGTGGTTAGTGACCCTCAACCCTTCACACCCTCCAGGTCCTGGAAGCAAGACCAGAATCAAATCCTGTGAATACAGACTTATATTCATCATCTAATGCCAAAGAAAAAGGTATTTCACTCTAAGATGAGAAAAGCAGTTGGGTGATTCATTCCTGGAGCTCAGGTTTGCCCTCATCACCTGCTAAACACATTTCTGGCAGTGATCTCTGCCTATTAAGCATCTCTGGCCACAAAGAAGCGATATTGATTTATTTCACTTCTACAGCTAGAGGTATTTATTCCTGTTTGCACCCTTGCTTCTTTATTGCAATTTTTAAAATATCTATGGTGGCGATAGATGCTCCTGCTGCTAAGTCGCTTCAGTTGTGTCCGACTCTGTGCGACCCCATAGATGGCAGCCCACCAGGCTCCCCCATCCCTGGGATTCTCCAGGCAAGAACACTGGAGTGGGTTGCCATTTCCTTCTCCAATGCATTAAAGTGAAAGAGAAGTTGCTCAGTCATGTCCGACTCTTAGCGACCCCATGGACTATAGCCTACCAGGCTCCTCCAACCATGGGATTTTCCAGGCAAGAGTACTGGAGTGGGGTTCCATTGCCTTTTCCGGGCGATAGATGCTAGGTCTTATGATTCATGCTTTGGGGACATTTAGGGGAAGGGACACCATGGGGTGAGTGGATGTTCAACATGACTTCTTCTTGAAGATAGACCAAGCATGCAGTCTTTCCTACTTGGCTAGACAGAGTTGAAAATGACTCAAAAATCAGCAGATCAAGAAGGGTCCAAGTTTCCAATCAGTCATCTCATTGCTTTAGATCCTACTGCATGCCTATTGCTGTGCATAGAGCTGAAGATACCGAGATGGAAGCAAACAGGGCCTTTGCCTACAAAGAGTTTACAGTGGGAGTCAGACGTGTCAGTAAAACAAACCATTACAAGAGGAGACAGGCATCACTTTAATAGGTGTGTAAACAACTGTTAAGGCCAGGAGAAGCACCAGGCAGAGAGGTCAAGGATGAGCTCCCCAGGAGGTGACTTGCTGCTAAGCTATAAGGGATGCAGCCATGAGGCAGATAGAAGGGTGTTCTGCACAGAATAGCGGCAAAGGATGCTTCTAAGCAATCCAACAAGAAAGTTTCAGCAGTCTCTCCACTCAGTAAAATTGACCAAGGATCAAAGTTCAACAACTCATTTCTCACTAAGAAGACTCTTGAGAGTCTCTTGGACAGCAAGGAGATCGAACCAGTCCATCCTAAAGGAAATAAGTCCTGAATATTCACTGGAAGGACTGATGCTGAAGCTGAAACTCCAATACTTTGGCCACCTGATGCGAAGAACTGACTCATTTGAAAAGACCCTGATGCTGGGAAAGATTGAAGGCGAGAGGAGAAGGGGACAACAGAGGATGAGATGGTTGGATGGCATCACTAACTCAATGGACATGAGTTTGAGTCAACTCTGGGAGTTGATGATAGACAGGGAGGCCTGGCATGCCGCAGTCCATGGGGTCACTAAGAGTCAGACATGACCGAGCAATGAACTAAACTGAACTCTGACAAGACATTAGGACATTAGTTTAATAAAGAAATACATGGAAACCACTTTGTATTTCCAGTTTTAATCAACTGGAAATCAAAAGTGTCTCCATAATTGTCTTTAATTCTTCAGGTGTTGGGTTTATAGCCATCCCTCCTTCCATGATGCCTTCACTGAGGCCAGAAGTGACTTCAGCAGCACTTGCAAAGTGGGGAGGGTTCTAGTGGGGCCATGAGCTACTCCCCCGGTGGACAAAGCCATAGACAGGAGAGAAGGTTAAAGAGAGAGGATGAAGAGAAGCAGAACAGGGGAAAGATAAATAGGAAAGAGGATCCAAAAGAAACTCATACTTCATTGGCATGCTTGGGAAATAGCTCACCAACATCTGCCTCACAGTTACTACCCTGCCCTAAATCTATTCTAATGTGGCTTATTAACAGCATGTTAATATAGACCTCATCAGATCATCTTCAGGGGCCCTCAAAGCTGAGGAAAAGGGTCAGAGCTGGCCTGCCAGAGACACCTGCTGCTGCCCCAAGTCTCTCCCATCCAGAGGCAACAGGCCTCCAGCTTAAGAGCCTCTCAAATGCCTATAGAAATGTCTTGGACCTAAAAAACTAAAGGAAGTGGTTCCAAATACAAAAAAAAGTATAACATTGAAATTATTATTTAATTGAATGTCTACAAGATGTAATATTATATCAACTTCATTAATTTTTCAATTTAACATTCCTCAAAAAAGTCATTGTATTAGACAACCATTTAAGGTCTTCTAATCCCATGAGAATTCTTTAATATGGATATAATTTCTAAAAATCATCATAAATGATATTAAAATCAAAACTAGAAAATAATTTAAAATTTTCACAACAAAAAGAAAAGATAAATTTACCAGGAAGTATGGAGACATTTCACATCACATCATACCCTTGGAATGTTTGCTAAAATCTAGAATAAGGCCTCAAATGTAAGAGGGAGGGCCTAGGGCCTTCAAATTCTTAGAAGAACTCTGGCTGTCTTCCAGGAACTTTATTTTCCAGGGCTTCTTGACCAACATCTCTCCCTAAGATGATAAACATTGCCTTGAACCACCTTTGAGTGGTTCAGAATGTTGTCTGGTAGTAAATAGTGTTTAATAGAAATTGTATTGTCAGTGCAAACTCGGGTTCTTGGAAGGTTCTCTGGAATTCCAAGTACAGAATGACTTTGCAACATGTCATTTTTCTGAGGGTGGGATTTACTTGACTGGTAACATGACAAAAGGCTCCAAAATCACTGCAGATGGTGACCGCAGCCATAAAATTAAAAGATGCTTACTCCTTGGGAGAAGAGTTATGATCAACCTAGACAGCACCTTAAAAAGCAGAGACGTTACTTTGCCAACAAAGGTCCGTCTAGTCAAGGCTATGGTTTTTCCTCAAGTATGGATGTGAGAATTGGACTATAAAGAAAGCTGAGCACTGAAGAATTGATGCTTTTGACGTGTTAGAGACAACTCTTGAGAGTCTCTTGGACTGCAAGGAGATCCAACCAGTCCATCCTAAGGGAAATCAGCCCTGAATATTCACTGGAAGGACTGATGCTGAAGCTGACACTCCAATAGTTTGGCCACCTGATGTGAAGAGCTGACTCATTTGAAAAGACCCTGATGCTGGGAAAGATTGAAGGCAGGAGGAGAAGGGGACAACAGAGGATGAGATGGTTGGAAGGCATCACCAACTCAATGGATGTGAGTTTGAGTAAAGTCTGGGAGCTGGTGATGAACAGGGAGGCCTGAAGTGCTGCAGTCCATGGAGTCGCAAAGAGTCAGACATGACTGAGCAACTGAACTGAATTTGATGAATGCATACACCAGAGCCTAACAGATAGTTAGTGCTTAATATTTAACAAATAGAAATCCTCCTATGATTCCACAATACAAGATAGATCCCCACCTCTAAATCAGCATGTGTCACACAGCATTGAATTTTTTGTACCACTGTCTCCTCCAATTAAGTATGAGCTCCAACAGGATAGAAACCATATTCACCCACCATTGCATATTTAGTATCTAAAATAGTACATATTAGGTGTTCAAGAAGTATCTGTTGAGTGAATGAGAGAATAAAGAGATAGACAATAAATCAAAAAGGGTTTCTCCTGTAGCATGAGGTCAGCTCATGCTAATTCTAGTTCTAATAATAATTTTAGCTGCCAGTTTTTGAATGGTTACCATGTACCATTACATGCTAAATGCTTTTCAATATTGTCTCATTTAACCCTCATGTCTTTGAAGAAGGTATTAGTAAGATAACAAAACAGTTCAGAGAGATTAAGGGCCCAAAGTCATACACTTAAGAAGTGAAGATGACATTTGAACAGTTAATACCAAGCATGCATGCGTGCTCAGTCATGTCTGACTCTCCATGACCCCACGGACTGTAGTCCACCAGACTCCTCTGTCTATGGGTTTCCCAGGCAAGAATACTGGATCAGACTGTCATTTCCTTCTTCAAGGGATCTTTCTAACCCAAGGATTCAAACTCCTACATCTCCTACATTGACAGGTGGATTCTTTACCACTAGGCCACCTGGGAAGCCAGTTAATACCAACCTCTTCCCTAAAAATAAGCATTGTTCTACTCTATTCTATACAGTCACTCTGCTCTTTGTGCCAGACTTGATATCACATGGATAAATATAATTTTTTTTAATTGGGTCTGAATTCCTGCCCAGGACTGTATCCAGATGATTTCCCAGGCATGGATTCTAACCATACCCTTCCCACTAACTGGGCCATGAGCACAGGACAGGGTGAAGGGCAAGGCAGAAATAAGAGTCAGTGCCAGGACCCTAACACCTTCCTGGGGCCACATACTGTTACAGGACATCCCTGGCTGAGGACTCTGGCCCCCTGGGCTCTACCACCAAAAGGCCATCTGATTTCAGCCAAGTCTCCTCTCTTCCCTGGAGCATTCCCATAGCCTCTTGCAATACCAACATCCTCACCACTAAATGCCCAGCCTCACCCCCTTCTTTTGCAGCCCAGGGGAGGTGCATTTCCTCCTCCTGCCCATCACTTTGTGTCTGGAGGCAGAAGAGGAATTACCTCGGGAATTGCAGCCTTAACCAGCGTAACTGCC
>NW_011494861.1:19325145-19338757 GCF_000754665.1 Bison bison bison
GGCTGTTATTCTTCAAGTTTCTGAAAGCCCGGCTAACCACTTACCTCAGTTAATAGCGAGCAGGTTAGGTTCCTTCATAGGTTAATTATACATTGTGTGGAGAGCATTTCCTTTCATCAGTTCTAAATTTGCTCCCTTTTAATTTCGTGGAGTGCTGCCTCCTTCTCTGAAGAGGGGAAAGGGCAAGGCGGAGCCTGCAGTTGGCTGGCTGCTTCTCATTCATTACACTCGCCACCCGGAGCAGGCTTACTCCTTTCCCCTGCTCCTTTTAGAATGGAAAATTTCATCTTTCTTGGTGTGGAAGTCACCCCTTCCCCCATAGCCATCCGCTCTGTCCTTCCAGGGACCTTTTCTATTTCTGCTGTGTCCTACCCGAGATTAGGTGAGCTGCAAAGTGAATGAGATGGCCAAGGTGACCACAGAGCACAGGTTTACCAGAGAGAATAACAATTCTTCTCCAATTATGCTCCAGTTTGTTCTTAATACCCACTAATGTCTTGCTCACCTTTGGAGTTGCCCCTTTCCTTTAGAAATGAAATCCAATAGCCCAGCCAAGATAACTAGTGGATCCTTCTTATCCAAAAAGGTGCTGGTAATTTAACTCAAACACAGCAGTTTAATTCTTTTCCTCTCCAGAGATACCCAGGACCTTGGCTACTCTGTTCTTTGTCAATATAGAATGTTATCTTTCAAAAAAGAGGGAAGGGAGTTTGTTCTTTCAGGTGAAATAGCACACGGGTCTCTATGAACCTGGCACAGAATCCCCTGTGTGTTGATCTGGAAGTGGCATGTGAGGACATCTGATGGGACCCTCCATCAAGGTCAGCAAAGCCAAAAGGCTAGGGAGTTGTTTCATGTCTCACATTCTCCATTTGATCATCTAACAACTTATTTATTGAGTACTTACTATAACTGAAAAAGAGGGATGAGTAAAACAGATCTAATCATAATAGCTTACAGTTCTGAGAACTTGCCAGGCATTCTATTAATCACTTTGTATGTTATCTCATGTCAACCTCTCAATAACTCCATGAAAATAACACTGTTATTATCACGCTCACTTTTCATGCTAGGAAACTAAGGCTTGGAAAGGTTATAAAGTTTGTTCTAGATGCCAGTAAGCTGTGGAGCAGGAGCCAAACCCAGCAGGTGTGACATCAGATGGAAGCTCTATAATCACTCCCCTTCCTAGCCCTATCTCCTTGGGGCTCTCAGCCTCGTGATCTGGGAGCCCACTGAAGCCTTCTGTTTAAGCCAAGCTGGGGCGCTTTCCTCTTGCTAAGGGATATCAACTACTTCTTCCCACTCTATGACTCTACCACATCCCAGTTCATCAATGGCTTTTTGACTCTGCCTAAGACCCACGTTCACATTGAGCCCTGGATTATACCCATTTAGAGGTTTTCAAGTTTCATAAGTGATGAAGATATATCTGAGATTCCAGACTCCCACCTAACCCAGCTCACACTGCCATCTCCAAATCAGATGCCAGAACCCAGAGCAGAACACGGTCTGGGACATTCCTGAAAGAGGGTACTCGCCAGGCCTCTCCCTAAAGGAGCTTCCACTGGTCTGTTTGAGGTTCCTAAGACGGGAGCTGTGTTGATATGAGCACATGTGGGTTCCAGCTTACATTCAGTGAGTACTCACACACTTGACTTCATTTAAGACCCACAGCTATCCTCTGAAATGGGTACTATGTAATAGAGCGGAAAAAGACATAGAATGGTTAGTTAACTCGCCCAAGTTGGCACAGCTAAGTAGGCTTCAAACCTGGGTTGCCTGATTCCAACACAGCTAAATAGGGAAAGTCTCAATGATGCCTAAAGAAACTCGTAGATACCAGGGAACTCAGTGGCCCTTCAACCCAGACTCCTGGCTCTCATGCATAGAGCCAGCATATGAATTCTCTCTCCCTGAACTCAGGCCAGTCATGTGACCGGAATTTGGGAGCAGGCAGAGGAGCCTCTGCCCTTCTCCAGCAGAGCTGCCTGCCTAATGCTCTGGCTGTTTATTACTGACTCCTCCTGATCTAATGGGAGTTGAAATTTCCATTAATTAAGAATATAAATAAATAAATGGGTAGGAAAGAAAGCGAGATGGTGGCGTGGTGCCCAGAAGGCTCTGCAGAAAGCAGCCAGTTCACGCTTCATTAGCATCTTTGCTCCCTCTCCAAACCTGCTAATGCAGCCTTTCTTCTGAGACACACTCAGGGAACTCCAGTTTGGAGGCGATGGTTTGGTTGCAAACCTTCCACACTTCTGAGCATTTCTGAGTGGCCGTTCACAGCCTTTAGAGAGCCAGCTTGACCCCAACCCAGAGTACATCTTCAGCTCAATAACCCTCCTTCCTACTGTGCCTTCAAAAAAAGAAAGATGATTTCTGCTGCCTGCCCCCCACCGCCCCCTGCCACACACACACACAGGAGCCCTCATGCTGTCACAACGCAATGTTGTATGACGGTGACTCAGCGGGTCGTGAACCTTTTCTTGGTCACGTTGTCCTCTCAGCTAGGTCTTTATGTTCCTCAGGTCAAACCTCTCCCCTAGAGGTCAACATTGTGCTGTTGCAGACCAGAAGCAAGAGATGAAGAGAGAGAAGGTGAGGCACCGGTGGGAAGTCTATGCCGCTAGCAAGCAGGGGTGCCTCACCTACCACGTTGGGCTTTGCGTCAGAGATAAAAGTCGCCCCCGCCCCGTGTGCAGCCATTCTGGGGAGAGGACATAACAAGACAGCAGGCAGCATTTAATAAGAACAAAACTGCACGCTGCAGGCTTCCCTGGTGGTCCTGTGATTAAGAACCCACATGCCAATGCAGGGGACATGGGTTCATCCCTGGTCCAGGAAGATCCCACTTGCCTTGGGGCAACTAAGACCACGAGCCCAGGCCCTAGAACCTGTGCTCTGCAACAAGAGACGCCATCACAAGGAGAAGCTCGCACACGGCAAGGAAGAGAAGCTGCCCACTCGCTGCAACTAGAGAAAGCCCATGCACAGCAACAAAAGACGCAGCACAACCATAAATAAATAAACAAAACTGCATGCTGCAGACTTTGTACAGTGGAGCTTATGAGAGAAAGAGATAATGGAGTGGGAGAAGTAAAAGTTCCAGGACATCTATATAGTGGGGTTAGGGAGGGGCAGCAAGCTGTGTGACTTGTGTCAAGGCTGCACTGCCCGACAAGCACACTGCTTTCTTTTGCTACAGCTTAGAGTTTTCACCATGATGAGGGTGCTGCCCACACCTCCCCCAAGGCTGTCCTTTGATGCTGCTACTCTCATTGAGGGTTCTACAACCCTGAAGTTGAGGCTTATGCTGGGCCAAGAAAGGGTAGTAGAAATTCCTTGCTGCCTCCTCATGCAGAAATAGGATTAGGATTAGCAGCTAAAATGGGTGAGTGAAGCTGGAATCAATGGAGAATTTTTTAGAAGCAGAGGCAGAAAACTCATTCACACGCAAGAGTGACAATGAATCGCTATCTTATACCATACACAAAAATTAACTGAAATAGAAGAGGCAGCCTACTGAATGGGAGAAAATATTTTCAAATCATACCTAATAATGGTTTAATATCCACAATATATTAAGAACTCAGGCTCTAGTTTTTCAAGAGATTTATAGGTGACCAACAACACTAATCAGGGAAATAAAAATCAAAACCACAAGATATCACCCACACCTGTTAGAAGGGCTATTATCAAAAAGGCAAGATGTAACAAGTTTTTAAGAATGAGAAGAAAAGGGGATCCTGGTACACTGTTGCTGGGAATGCAAATTGGTGCAACCACTATATTAAAGAGTATGGAGGTTTCTCAAAAAACTAAAAACAAAAAAGAAACTAAAAGCAGAACTACAATATAATCTAGCAATTCCACTTCTGAGTATTTACCTAATGAAAAGGAAAACACTAACTCAAAAAGATATCTGCACCCACAAGTTAGGTTCAATGCAGCATTTTTTACAAAAACCAAGATATGGAAGCAACTTAAGTGTCCACCAATGAATGAATGGATAAATGTGGTATATGTGTGTGCAATGGAATATTATTCAGCTGTGGAAAAGAATGAAATATTGCTAATTATAGCAGTATGGATAGACCTTGAGGGCATTATGCTAAGTGAAATAAAGTCAGAGGAAGATAATGTGTAATCTCACCTATATGTGAAATCTAAAAAGAAAAAAACAAGCTCATAGATACAAAGAACAGATTGGTCTTTGCCAGAGGTGGGGGTGGGGGAAGAGAAATGATTGGAGGGAAGACAAGGTACAAACTTTTCCCGTTATGAAATAGTCATACAGAGTCATAGGGGTATAATGCACAGCATGGTAACTATAGTTAATTACACCATATTACATATTTGAAAGTTGCTAAGAGTAAATCTTAAAAGTTCTCATCATAAGAAAAAAGTTTTAACTATGTATGGTGACGGACATTACTAGACTTAGTGTGGTGACCCTTTCACAATGTACACAAATGGTGAATCAGAATGTTGTACATCTGAAACTAACATAATATCAATTACACTTCAATTAAAAAAAACACTAAAAAAAACAACAACAACAAAAAAAACACTGATTTGAGGAAGTTGTCGTAACATCAAAAGGTTTTACATCATTGGCTTCTGAGACTGCCATTCGCAATAGGTCTTTCCTTTCTTGCATAGATTTCTTTGTAGTGGCAGATGCCTGGACGGTTTTTAATAGTTTAACTTGTGCCTACTTAGACTGAGGGTCAAAACAGTCTCAGTTTCTTTTCTGAATGTATTTTCCTAAGTCCCCCAGCAGCTTATGCTGTGAACTTACCTCTAGGCTTTGCAAATTGCCTAACAGCTGTCATCCATTATGGATTTCCCATAGAGCAATCCTGAACTTTCACAGAAATGCAGAACTTTTCCAGAAACAGTATATATGTTTTTAAATAAAGCTATTTAGATAGGAGAGCTGCACACAGTAAGTGGAGTTCAGATCCAAGAGTGACTCACCAGGTCCCTCAGTAAGGATGAGAACAATGAATTCAAAGGGCTCATGGCTGCCTCACTGGTGCTACGAGCAGTCAGCTTCCAAGCTCACTCATCAACAGAAACTGTTAAAAAGAAAATGATTTTTTTTTAAACTTAGATTTTTAATTAAAACACCTTATTTAAAGTATTAAAACAAACTTTAATACTTCCTGAAGTAGGTGGTCTTCTTTCAGAGAACTGCAAGATAGGGCAGAAAGCCAGAAGCTTTTATGGGAAAGAACAAGGACGATAGAAACAGAAAATACGATTGGCTGGGGTCATGGAGTCAACCTTGTGTGGAGAGAGTGGACTTAGCTTTGGGGGACAGGCTGAGTTTTTCTGTTCAGGAGTAGTATTTTCAGGGACAAGAAGGCTATCTTTATCCTACCCCAGGCTGAAGTGGCTCCATCATGGGCCTAGAAATATATTTCAACAGACCCCCAACCCAATTTTTAGCCCTGCCTCCCCCAATTTCCTTTATGTCCCTTAATTTCCCTATTTCTTTCCTCCCAAAACTAACACTAACACAGTAGGCTGGCACCCCCATGTTGCCTCTTGTTTCAACAGCTTTGGGACAAAACAGACCAGGGACTCCCTTTCTTTGCAGCTTGTGACCATACTCTATAACCTCCTTTCCAGGCACAGCCTCCCTTGGAAGCAAGCTCTCAGCTGTCCTCTGCCTCCAGCACCAGCCAACACCAGCTTTTGTCGTTAGCTTATCACCAACCAAACACAAGCTCCCAGGCCACCATGAGCTGCCAAGACAAGCTGTATCTGAGGGCCTCCTACACATACCCCTCTCTCTGGGCTTCTATTTCAACTGTGACAGTGGGGCTCCAGAAGGCTTGGACCACCTCTTCCATGAGTCCCAAGGAGAAGCTTGAGGGTGCCCAGTGTCTCTTGTAGACACAAAACCAGTGCAGAGGCTGCTCTTGTTCTACTGAGAGCAACACCATCTCACGGTGTTGGATGGGCCAACACCATCCCAAGATGAATGGGGTAAAGCCCTGTACACCATGGAAGACATGGTGGCCCCGGAGAAGAACTTGACCCAGGCCTCTTGGAGTCTGTATCCCAAACTTTGCATGGACCAACGCCCAGCTCTTAACCCAGCAGAACCTGATGAGGCCCTCCCAGTGAGATCCCTCCCCCAAGTTCTCTGCTGTAGCTCCTCCCTGAAGTACCACATATATATATTTCCTGAGTTTTTCAGATGCCAGAAAGCACCACCAGGTGGAGGAAATTAACCATGTGAGGACCATGAGCACATAAATCCCAGGCCTTCTGGAGCCTAAGGACTGATAATGGTAACCCCTGTGATTCAGCCCTGTTACCCACCATCAGTCAGAGAATTGTGCATGAGCTGATCACAAGCCCTACAATGTCCCTGTGACTCCTCAGTTCAGTCCAGTCACTCAGTCGTGTCCCACTCTTTGAGACCCCATGGACTGCAGCATGCCAGGCCTCCCTGTCCATCACCAACTCCCAGAGTTTACTCAAACTCACGTCCATCGAGTTAGTGATGCCATCCAACCATCTCATCCTCTGTCGTCCCCTTCTCCTCCTGCCTTCAATCTTTCCCAGCATCAGGGTCTTTTCCAATGAGTCAGTTCTTTGCATCAGGTGGCCAAAGTATTGGAGTTTCAGCTTCAGCATCAGTCCTTCCAATGAATATTCAGGACCAATTTCCTTTAGGATGGACTGATTGGATCTCCTTTCTATCCAAGGGACTCTCAAGAGTCTTCTCCAACACCACAGTTTAAAAGCATCAATTCTTCGGCGCTCAGCTTTCTTCACAGTCCAACTCTCACATCCATACATGACTACTGGAAAAACCACAGCCTTGACTAGACAGACCTTTGTTGGCAAAGTAATGTCTCTTCTTTTTAATATGCTGTCTAGGGTTGGTCATAGCTTTTCTTCCAAGGAGCAAGTGTCTTTTAATTTCAAGGCTGCAGTCACCATCTGCAGTGATTTTGGAGCCTAAGAAAATAAAGTCTGTCACTGTTTCCACTGTTTCCCCATCTGTTTGCCCACCGTGGCCTTTAAAAATGCTTTCCTGATAAAACTCTTAGAGGAAAACATAGGCAAAACACTTGACATAAATTAAAGCAAGATCCTCTATGACCCAATTCCCAGAGTAATGGAAATAAAAACAAAAGTAAACAAGTGGGACCTGATTAAACTTAAAAGCTTTTGCACAGCAAAGGAAACTATAATCAAGGTGAAAAGACAACCCTCAGAATGGGAGAAAATAATAGCAAATGAAACAACTGATTGAGGATTAATTTCCAAAATATATAAGGACCTCATATAACTCAAAGCCAGAAATACAAATAACCCAATCAAAAAGTGGGAAAAAGACCTAAACAAATTTTTCTCCAAAGAAGACATACATATGGCTAACAAACACATGAAAAGATGCTCAGCATCATTCATTATTCCATTCAGTTCAGTTCAGTCACTCAGTCGTGTCCGACTCTTTGCAACCCCATGAATCGCAGCACACCAGGCCTCCCTGTCCATCACCAACCCCCAGAGTTCACTCAGACTCACATCCATCGAGTCAGTGATGCCATCCAGCCATCTCATCCTCTGTCGTCCCCTTCTCCTCCTGCCCCCAATCCCTCCCAGCATCAGAGTCTTTTCCAATGAGTCAACTCTTTGCATGAGGTGGCCAAAGTACTGGAGTTTCATTATTAGAGAAATGTAAATCAAAATTACAATGAGATATCACATCATACCTGTCAGAATGGCCCTCATCAAAAAGTCTACAAACAATAAATGCTGGAGAGGGTGTGGAGAAAAGGGAACCCTCTTGCACTGTTGGTTGTAAATTGATACAGTCACTATGGAAGATGGTATGGAGATTCCTTTAAAATCTAGGAATAAAACCACCATATGACCCAGAAATCCCACTCCTAGGCATATACCCTGAAGAAACCACAATTGAAAGAGACACATGTATCCCATTGTTCACTGCAGCACTATCTACAATAGCTAAAACATGGAAGCAACCTAGATGTCCATCGATAGATGAATGGATAAAGAAGTTGTGGTACATATATACAATGGAATATTACTCAGCCACAAAAAGAAACACGTTTGAGTCACATTCTAATTCTAATGTGAATTCTAATTCTAATTCATTCTAATTCTAATTCTCTTATGAGGTGGATGAACGTAGAACCTATTATATGGAGTGAAATGAGTCAAAAAGAGAAAGATAAATATCGTATTCTAACACATATACACAGAATCTAGAAAAATGGTGCTGAATAATTTATTTACAGGGCAACAATGTAGGAACAGACATAGAGAATAGACATGGACATGGGGAGAGGGGACGAGAGGATGAGATGTATGGAAAGAGTAACATGGAAACTTACATTACCATATGTAAAATAGACAGCCAACAGGAATTTGCTGTATGGCTTAGGAAACTCAAACACGGGCTCTGTATCAACCTAGAGGGGTGGGATTGGGAGTGAGATGGGAGGGAGTTTCAAAAGGGAGGGGATATATGTATATCTATGGCTGATTCATGTTGAGGTTTGATAGAAAACAGCTAAATTCTGTAAGGCAATTATCCTTCAATAAAAAATAAATAAATTTTTAAAAATGCTTTCCTGAAAGCCTTCAGGGAATTTGGGTTTTTACTGGGGGTGGGTGGCATAAGCACCCTTCTCCTTACAGGGCCCTGCAATAAACCTTTCTCTGCTCCAAACTCCGATGTTTCAGTTTCATTGACCTCACTGTACACCATGAATGCACCATGAATGTGAACTTGCATGCAGTAACTGAACAACTCCTTAGATGAGGAGGTGAAGCTCATCAAGAAGATGGCAACCACCTGACTGCACCCCGCAGGCTGGCGCCCCACCCCGCCCCCAGACTGGGCTGAACAAGGATCTCGTCCAAGGCTCACCCTCAAGCACCAGAGCCTCTGGAACCCAGCAGCCTTTGGGGAGGGGCGTGGGGGGGTCTTTTGCATCCCCTGTATCAAGGCTTCCACCTGAGCCTCTCCCTGCTTTTTAAAGACCAGGCAGCTTTTTAAAGACCCTGGAGCCTTGGACCCAGCTGTGGAACAAATGGAAACAATAAAGCCTTTTGCAGAAGGAAAAAAAAAAAGAAGAAGAAACGAATAAGGTTCCCTGCAGTCTGCCTACTTCACAGGTTAGCCTCATCAAAAGAACTCCAGAGTATGGTTATTATAAATATTGTCCTATTTTGGTTTCTTTGAGGTTAGGCTTAAATCAGAGTCATTCACTTAGTAGTCCAGGGGGTGTTGGTGGAAATAGAGACATGGATACATTTTAGGATATTAGGGGGAAAGAAAAACAAAAACCATCCAGCATATCCAGCTTTCTTCCAAATTAAAGTGCAAATCAGGTTCTGTTTCACTCCTTTTTCCTCTCAGTACCTGCCTTCTCTCCTCAGTTTCCAGAGAATAAGCCCACCCAGCTTGATTGTTTAAAAGAGAAAGGAGCTGCTATTCTTAGCCAGGGAAGATTCACTTGTGTTGCGCTAACAACCTGCCTTTCTATCCTTTCCCCTGGGAGCACATCTCTTTCTTTAATGCAGTGGTTCTCAGCATAGTTACATATTAGAATCACCTGGGGGTGCTCTTTTAAAAATACCAACACTCAAGCTCCATCTCCAGTGCTTCTGACCTAATTGCTCTGGAGAGTGGTTCTAATATTCAGCCAGGTTGATGACAACTGCTCTACCACGTGAAATAAATTCATCATCTATGTCCCTACCCTCAAAAAGCAACCAGCTTCTCCCCCGACTCTGCTAGTATAAGAGTTCAGTTCTATTCATGATCTGCTTAGATTTGGATGGCTGGGTTTTTTTTTATTAGGTTTGGGGGTGCATTTTAATGAATTAGAGAATTAAGACCTTTATCCTTCAGTAAGATGTCAGGATATTACTTGAACCAACTCATTCCTCTTTGACAAAAATATTTTTGAAAATATTAACCAAAGTCTAAGATTCTGTGAGATTCCCAACTCACTATGAGAGGTCTTAGGGTCATTTCATCCAGTATCTCACAACAATAGGCTGCATCAGAATCACCTGGGCCCTGCTCAATGACCCATGATAAACATCTAAATTGCCAGGTCCCATCTCCCAGAAATTCTGACTCAGTAATTCTGAAGTAGGGACCTGAATCTGAGGCTAAAAGGTCCTAGACTATTCTGCTGCATGACCAATTTGGGGAAGCACTCATTTTGATGATTTCTCTCTTGTATGAATAGATATGAATGCCTTAATTTCTTCAATAATGTTCTTCAATCATTCTCTTTTCAAACAGTGCCCAGAATTTGAACCGTGTTGACACCCCTCCCTTAGCATCCCTACTAAAACTGTCCTTTTTACAGTTAGAAGTTATGTGGAAGGTTCTTCAAGGAAGTTTAGGGTTATGTTTAGAGTTGAATTGGAGAAGGCAATGGCACCCCACTCCAGTACTCTTGCCTGGAAAATCCCATGGATGGAGGAGCCTGGTAGGTTGCATTCCATGGGGTCGCTAAGAGTCAGACACAACTGAGCGACTTCACTTTCACGTTTCACTTTTATGCATTGGAGAAGGCAATGGCAACCCACTCCAGTGTTCTTGCCTGGAGAATCCCAGGGACGGGAGCCTGGTGGGCTGCCATCTATGGGGTCTCACAGAGTCGGATACAACTTAGTGACTAAACAACAGAAGAGAGTATGGGAAGGGATGGGAAAAAAGTCCTATAAGGGACAGTACTGAGAAGCCTCCAAGTTGAGTCTGACCTTGGGAAAGAAAAAAAAAAAAATCAAAGAGAGTGAAAGTAGCATCAGCCACATGTCCCAACCCCTAGTACTCTGACTACATGTCTTCAGACTGTTCACTTCCAAATGATCAAAAACCTGATGCAACCCAAAAAGTCATTTTTTTTTCAGAGCAGTATCTGTCATACAGATGTCATACAGGGCTCCACCACCTTTGTCACAGGCTTTTTACCAAGCCCCAACGGCCCTCCTTGCTTCCTGCCTACAGAAACCTTTCCTATAGCTCAGCGGGTAAAGAATCCGCCTGCAACACAGGAGACTCAGGAGACAGGGGTTCGATCCCTGGGACAGGAAGATCCTCTGGAGAAGGAAATGGCAACCTGCTCCAGTACTCTTGCCTGGAAAACCCCATGGGTGGAGGAGCCTGGCAGGCTCCAGTCCAGAAGGGTTGTAAAGAGTCGGACATGACTAAACATGCAGGCAAGGCAGAGAAAAGTGGAGGGGTGCTGGCCTCCAGCTAGAGTCGCACAAATGTGGGTTGAGATTGGGACCCAAGGAGCCAGTGTTTGGGGCATTTGTCACTAAATCCCTTTGATTTCTCTCTTTGTTAAAAAAAAAATAAAAATCACTGAGCATCTGTTAGGTATCATGCATTTACACACACATTATCTCATTTCTTCCTCAACATAGCCCGAAGAAACAGAATTACCATTTACATTTTACAGATAAGGAAACTGAAGCTTAAAGAAGTGGCATGACTAACCCAGGGAAGTAGAGACAAAAATCAAACCCAGGTCTCCATTACCCAGAACAGGGCTCCTTCCACAGTAACTCAGCTGCCTCTAGACTTAAGCTTCAGGCTTTGGCCCAGTAGAACTAAAATGTCATCATTTTTCCTATTAACTGCTGCGTTTGCAATTTGAAGGAGGCATTCACATTAAGAGAGTTACTAAAAGCTGTAGTGGGTTTAGGAGACAAATGCATCAGAGGGCATCCCTTTATTACTTTGTGGTCTCTTTCCTAAATTATCTTCACTCTATTGGTGCCCTCACAGTGGTCCCTTACAGTCCCCTGTCTTTCATTCAGAATAATTTTCTAGCAATCTTCCCATCCTGATGGATTATATTCAGGATTATTTTTAGGGATCCCTGGTGGCTCAGACAGTTAAAGAATCATGCGCCTGCAATGCTGGAGACCTAGGTTCAATTCATGGATTGGGAAAATCCCTTGGAGGAACGCATGGCAACCCACTCCAGTATTCTTGCCTGGAGAATCCCCAGGGACAGAGGAGCCTGGTGGGCTACAGTCCCTGGGGCCGCAAAGAGTCAGATATGACTGAGCAACTAAGCACAGGAATAATTATGAGAGCAATCACTTTTGTTGTTTTATTTTTTAATTAATTTTATTGGAATATAGTTTATTTACAATGTTGTATTAGTTTCTGCTATACAGTAAAGTGAATCATGGTGTGATCACTGACCTAGAGCCAGACATTCTGGAATGTGAAGTCAAGTGGGCCTTAGAAAGCATCACTATGAACAAAGCTAGTGGAGGTGATGGAATTCCAGGGGAGCTATTTCAAATCCTGAAAGATGATGCTGTGAAAGTGCTGCACTCAATATACCAGCAAATTTGGAAAACTCAGCAGTGGCCACAGGACTGGAAAAGGTCAGTTTTCATTCCAATCCCAAAGAAAGGCAATGCCAAAGAATGCTCAAACTACTGTACAATTGCACTCATCTCACATGCTAGTAAAGTAATGCTCAAAATTCTCCAAGCCAGGCTTCAGCAATATGTGAACCATGAACTTCCTGATGTTCAATCTGGTTTTAGAAAAGGCAGAGGAACCAGAGATCAAATTGCCAACATCCGCTGGATCATCAAAAAAGCAAGAGAGTTCCAGAAAAACATCTATTTCTGCTTTATCGACTATGCCAAAGCCTTTGACTGTGTGGATCACAGTAAACTGTGGAAAATTCTGAAAGAGATGGGAATACCAGACCACCTGACCTGCCTCTTGAGAAACCTATATGCAGGTCAGGAAGCAACAGTTAGAACTGGACATGGAACAACAGACTGGTTCCAAATAGGAAAAGGAGTACGTCAAGGCTGTATATTGTCACCCTGCTTATTTGACTTATATGCAGAGTACATCATGAGAAACGCTGGACTGGAAGAAACACAAGCTGGAATCAAGATTGCCGGGAGAAATATCAATAACCTCAGATATGCAGATGACACCACCCTTATGGCAGAAAGTGAAGAGGAACTCAAAAGCCTCTTGATGAAAAGTGAAAGTGGAGAGTGAAAATGTTGGCTTAAAGCTCAACATTCAGAAAACGAAGATCATGGCATCCGGTCCCATCACTTCATGGGAAATAGATGGGGAAACAGTGGAAACAGTGGCAGACTTTATTTTTGGGGGCTCCAAAATCACTGCAGATGGTGACTGCAGCCATGAAATTAAAAGACGCTTACTCCTTGGAAAGAAAGTTATGACCAACCTAGATAGCATATTCAAAAGCAGAGACATTACTTTGCCAACAAATGTCTGTCTAGTCAAGGCTATGGTTTTTCCTGTGGTCATGTATGGATGTGAGAGTTGGACTGTGAAGAAGGCTGAGTGCCGAAGAATTGATGCTTTTGAACTGTGGTGTTGGAGAAGACTCTTGAGAGTCCCTTGGACTGCAAGGAGATCCAACCAGTCCATTCTGAAGGAGATCAGCCCTAGGATTTCTTTGGAAGGAATGATGCTGAAGCTGAAACTCCAGTACTTTGGCCACCTCATGCAAAGAGTTGATTCATTGGAAAAGACTCTGATGTTGGGAGGGATTGGGGCAGGAGAAGGGGA
>NW_011494861.1:19338857-19354965 GCF_000754665.1 Bison bison bison
GGATTGGGGCAGGAGAAGGGGATGACAGAGGATGAGATGGCTGGATGGCATTACTGACTCAATGGACATGAGTCTGGGTGAACTCCGGGAGTTGGTGATGGACAGGGAGGCCTGGCGTGCTGCAATTCATGGGGTCACAAAGAATCGAACACTACTGAGTGACTGAACTGAACTGAACTGAAAGTGAATCAGTTATACATATACATATATCCCCTCTTTCTTAGACTTTTTTTCCCATAGAGGTCACTACAGAGTACTGAGTAGAGTTCCCTGTGCTACATGATAGGTTCTTATTCAGTTATCCACTTTATATATAGTAGTGTGTATATGTCAATGCCAGTCTCCCATTTTTAGTGAGTGTTTAACATACCGAGAAACTGAATTAAGCACCCCATAGGCATTATCTCACTTAATCCTTACTGTACGCTTGAGACCAGTTCAGTTAGTATCTCTGTTTTACACAGGAGAAAATTAAGACATAGAATTAATTTAACTTAGTTGAGACCTCACAGCCACTTAATAGTTACTCTAGAAATTCATACCCATTCTAAACCCCAGAGTTCACATGCCTAAACCAACCTAGATGAGTCAAGAGAACCCTGAAGCTCTCAGGCCAGTCATTCAGAAGCAGCACATAGCCCACATCAGAGCTCAACAAAGAAAGATGAGCATGAGGTTATAATTCTAAGAATTTTAACCCTAAAATTTATATAGACCCACAAAAGACCCTGAACAGTCAAAGCAATCTTGAAGAAAGAACAAAACTTTCTGATTTTAAACTATTTTGCAAAGCATAGTAATCAAAACATAATAGTATTAAACAGTTCACAGAGGATGAAATGGTTAGATAGCATCACTGACTCAATGGACATGAATTTGAGCAAACTCTGGGAGATAGTGAAGGACAGGGAAACCTCGCCTGCTGCAGTCCATGGGGTCTCAAAGAGTTGGACATGACTTAGCAACTGAACAACTGCAACAATTCAATATCAAAAAAAAAAAAGCAATCAAAAATGGATGTACTGTACAGCAAGGTGACGATAGTTCATAATGCTATACACTGTGTATTTGAAAGTTGCTAGGAGAATAAAAGTTCTTACAACAAGAGAAAAATAGTAACTACGTGTAGGAATGTTAACCAGACTTCTTGTAGTGACAAAAAAATGAACTCATTTGCAAACAGATCTAGTTCTTACATTTGACAAGAGAAAGAGAGGATATTGGAAGCTCTTCTGAAACGTTAACTTGGAAGAAGAGGAAACAGAGAAAGACCATGAAAGGAAAACCAATCATTCCTCATCAAGCATGCACAGGGAGTTTACACTTCGTAACATACTCTCTGTTCCACACACTCACCAACGAGGCAAAACATGAAAATAGAAAAAAGTAAAAGAGACAAGCTCAACAACCAAAATAAAGTTTCTGTGATCCAGAAATAGAATAGAAAGACAAAATGGTAAGTGGAGCGAAAGCTGCAGCCTGCTGGATTCTGGGTCTGTATACAAAAAGGGTGGCCAGGAAGTTGACCATCAAGACAGAGGAATCGAAGAGTGCTCATGAGTTCAGGCCCAGAGTTTGGTAGGGAGATTTTCCTGTCCCACAACCTCCCTTTGGCCAGAGCTACCAGAGTAGCTAGAAGACCAGATACATCCTCTCCATCAGAAATTGAACTCAGTAGCTCATGACATAGTGAATGCATCTGTGCTATCCCCAACCTCACTTCAGAACAAGAGTTCCAGTGGGTATAAACCTGACGTGGCAGAAGCAAGATAAAATGAATGACAAAGCCACTGGACATGGAGGATGAGTACAGAGTAAAGGGGCGGACTTCCCTGGTGGTAAAGTGGATAGCAATCCACCTGCCAGTTAAGTGGGCATGGGTTCAATCCCTGGTCTGAGGAGATTCCACCTGCTGTGTGGCAACTAAAGCCGAGGCACCACAACTGTTGGAGCTCGTGTGCTCTAGGATCCACGAGCGACAACTACTGAGCTCCACGTGCCTAGAGCCTGTGCTCTGCAACAGGAGAAGCCATTGCACTGAGAAGTCCGTGCACTGCTGCGAAGAGCAGCCCCTGCTCGTCGCAACTAGAGAAGGTGGGCATGAAGCAGGGAAGATCTAGTGTAACCAAAAATAAATAAATAAATAATTTTTACAATAAAAGAGTAAAGAGGGGAAAGGAGACACAGAGAGAGAGAGACAAAGAGAAAGAGAGAGAGGAGAGGGAGACGTGAGACCAACAGTATTTAGCCAGAAAACTAAAATTTCAAAACACCAGAAGAAATTTAATGCTAAGAAAAACAGTCAACAGAATCACTCTCTGAACATAAATTCATCCCAGACTAAATTACCTTTATGAAACAGTCTGACAGAGATTTTTTTTCAAATTGTATTGGAGTGTAGTTGCTTTACAATGTTATGTTAGTTTCTGCTGTATAACAAAGTGTATCACCTATATATATATATACATATATATCCCCTCTTTTTTGGATTTCCTTCCCCTTTAGGTCACCACAGATCAATGAGCAGAGTTCCCTGTGCTACACAATAGGTTCTCATTTGTTATCTGTTTTATGCATAGTAGTGCATATGTGTCATTCTCTGACAAAGTTGCATTTACATAACTCAAAGTAATAAAGTCACAACTTCCATTTAAAAAGAGTAATTGTGAAACTACAGAACCCAGATGGGAATGAGAAGATCCCAACTAGCTTGACTGTGATGATCATTTCATTTTATAATGTATAGCTATATCAAATCACAAAGTACACCTTACATGCTATATAATTTGCATTTATCAATACCTTAGTAAATCTAGGGAGGGGAATCTTATAAATGAGAGACATCACAAAATTTAAATCTCAAATAGTGAGATAAACTCTAGATTGGACATTCAAAGAAATAATTCATATGTTGAAAAATTTTTATACAGAGAAGTTCACGCAGAAAACATCACAGAGAAAACAAAAATATAAATTAAAAGGCAATTAAGAAACAAGAGAATGGAATGAAAAATATCTAGTGCTATCCCAGAAGTTAAAGAACTAAGAATTTTCCAGAATTAATAATACAAGAATCATCAAATCAAGTCTGCCTTCGGACTTCTGAGCAGGAAAAGTAAAGATAAATCTACCTCTAACACTAGTAAACCTGTGGAACATCAAGGAGAAAAGAAAAAGAGAAAAATGCCTCAGAACCCCAAAGAGAAAAGCCAAATTGCCCCCAAAAGAATGACATTAAAATGATGGCACACTACTTGCAACAAAGAGGATAACTGACAATGGAGTTATGTCTAAATGCTGAGGAAAAATAAATATTAAATTAGAATTATATATTTTTTAATATAAATTTATTTATTTTAATTGGAGGCTAATTACTTTACAATATTGTATTGGTTTTGCCATACATCGACATGAATCCGCCACGGGTGTACACGTGCTCCCCATCCTGAACCCCCCTCCTACCTCCATCCCCATCCCATCCCTCTGGGTTATCCCAGTGCACCAGCCCTGAGCATCCTGTATCCTGCATCAAACCTGGACTGGCAATCCATTTCACATATGATAATATACATGTTTAAGTGCCATTCTCCCAAATCATCCAACCCTCTCCCTCTCCCACAGAATCCAAAAGACTGTTCTACACATCTGTGTCTCTTTTGCTGTCTCACATACAGGGTTATCGTTACCATCTTTCTAAATTACATATATATGTGTTATTATACTGTATTGGTGTTTAGGGACAAAATAAAGGTAGTTTTTAGTCACACACAAAAAAAGAAAAACAAAGAATGTATTCTCCATATATCCTCACTCACACAAAAGGATGTACTTCAGCAAAAAGTGGATACAGAAGGAAAGCATGGAATGCAAGAAATAAAAAAACAATGAGAACAGAAAATAATTTAAGTTGATAAATTTAATTAACTACTGGCTATAAAAATCAAAAACATTTTTATATGTTAAAAAAAAAAAGTAAAGTTAAACTTTAGACCGCAATAACATGATGTAATAGATAAACTCAATTCAAAAGGATGGTAGGTCCATATTATGTGCAAAAGAAGGATAAAAGTGCTTAACAACTTGAAATTATTACTAATTATTTATAGTAAAGTGTGTATTTTTTAAGGTTAGGGGGAGCTATCAACAAAAAGTACTACCATCTTTATCTTCCAAACCAACAGAGGAAAACTAAGGGGTTGATGATGGGAGTATAAAAACTTTATCAACGCACAGATGGCAAAAAGACAAAAAATAAAAGAAACAAGGGGAAAGAATGATAAAAACACAAAATAAAAATGTCAAAATAAGTCCAAATATATCACTGCGTGGTGTGCATGTGCAGATTAAACTCTCAATAAAACATCAGAGAACATCATATTGGAATTTGTTTTTAATACACCTATTATTGCTGAAAACAGACACACCTAAAGCAAAACATCCAAAAAATTCAAAATAAAGGGTACACCACTTAGGAGAGTATTTTCTCAATATTTAATAAAATCCAAGATGTCCAAAATTCTTATTTCCTGGTAATACATCATAGAACAGTTTTTTAAACTCCAGTCTATGACCCAATCCTGGGTCATAAAATCAATTTAGTGAATTGCAATCAGCACTTTTTTTAGATGAAAAGAAAAAAGGATGGGAAAAGGAATAAATAGAATAGGATAGGAAAGCATGGGTAAAGACAGGACAGAACAGAATAGAAATCAAAGTAAATATCACAGTGCTTCATGGAAATAAGAATATACAGTTTGAAAAAACTTTCCTTTGTGGGGTGTATACTCATGAGTAAGAAATATGCATGTACTACATTTGTGATGGAAAGTTCATCTCTTCCTTTTTTCATTTTAAGTTTCAAAAACTCTAGCCTAGGATTTGCAAGCATGAGCCAAAAGACATACTATGAAGTTTACCGCAATATTATTTGTAATCAGGAAAAATTGGAAATATCTTGGAAGTTGATCAATAGGAGAACAGATAAGTTAATTGAGGTAAATAAATACACACACAAAAAGCAAATAAACTTAATCTTTGTATGTCAACATAAATAAATCTCAAAAACAAAATATTGCATGAATAAAAGCAAGCTATAGAAAGACATACATAAGATATTCACCATATGCTAAAAATTTCGCAAAGTTTGAGAGCAAGTAAAACAATAGCTTGTATGATTACAAATACACACATATATTATATAGAGTAATGGTATAAAAACTTGTATGGGATGATAAATTCAGAGGATAGTTAACCCTTGGAAATCGAGTAGTGACAGATAATGGAGTCAGGGAAGACTTCACAAGAGGTAGTTTTCAATCCACAATGTTTTCTTTTATTTTTTGTTTATTTATTTTTTGGCCATATGTATGTTATGTGGGATCTTAGTTCCCCATCCAAGGGATTTAACCCACTCCCCTGCACCAGAAGCATAAAGTCTTAATCACTGGACCACCAGAGAAGTCCCTAAATCCATAAGGTTTTAACAAAAAAAATGTAGACGTAAATATAAAGGAAATGTTAAGATTTGATAAAGCTGGCAGTGATATATGCGTGTCAATAATTTGCTCCTTATGTGCTTTCCATATGTTGGAAAACTTTTATGGCCCCAAATTATAAAGCTTACAAAATCTGTGGTTTTTCGTTCCTGTGCTAATCACAAATGATTAGCATGAGATTCTGTCCTCCCCAAACTTTATATATTTGGCTCATCAATATAGCAAATATTGACCCATTATCTTACTTCCAGACAAGCAAACACGGTCAGCTTTTCCATAGTTACACGAGGCAAAAGAAAGTTCCCTGAGTTGTCAACCTGATAAACGTATTTTTTCTTGCAGCAGAAGCAGAGTTAGAACTCAGCTCTACGTATATATGTCAAAAAGGCCACCACGTTAACCCCGAGTGCAATATAGTTTCCACTGTGCTTCTGATGAGCAAAAGACAGATGTGTGACTTTACTCCACCTAATGAACATTTCAATCTTCCAATAAACACCCTAATAAAGAAAAATTGAGATTTAACTCACTTTTATTATCACAACCAACATGTTGCAAGGTTTTAATTGGGCTGAAAACAGCTCCCAATAATAATACCCTCCTTAATTGATTCATTAAAGGAGCCCCTACTGAGACAGAAGCACTAGTTTCAGGAAAAAGGAATGAAATAAGCCCTGATTTCCCACTGAGTGGCTATGATCCCTCTGCCATCAACTCTCTAGGCCACTGAAGAGCATGTTAAGAGTGGCCAATGCCTGAAATTGTTCTGCTCATCCCAAAGTGGCCACGGACCGAAACACGGTCCTCACACACTCACCACTCACTTAGCAGGGTAACAAAAGAGAAAGCTGGAACTTGACAATATTCTGTCTTTGTATGAAATGAATCAGCATATAAATAACCGCAAGTGAGAATGCATTGATAGCAAGAAATGAAAGGTTTTTACAAGACTGAACAAAAATCACCACCACACCCCAGCTTGGCTGGGCAAGGAGCAGAGAGGGCAGGGGCAGAAGAGGAAAGACTTATGAAGAACAAATGGAAATCATCTATTTGTGGGGAAATTAGCATTGATCATATAATACAGAAAATAGTGTGCTTAGAGGCATGGAGTCTGCAATCGGGTAGACTTGGAAGTCTGTCCTGCTCTTGCACTTATCAGCTCTGTCACGCTGGACAGGTAAGCCATCTAAACCCTGGTTATAAAATAGGAGTGATAATCACCTACCACAGCAGTCAGAGTACATCAGATCTTATTCTTTTGCTTAGAACCCTCTGAGGGCGCCTCATTATATTCCTACCCTATCTGCACCTTCCGTTAACTCTCTGGTGTCATCTCCTTCTCCCCTCCTCCAATTCACTCCACACTGAGCCACACCTCTCCCCCTGCTCTCAAAAGTACCCAGTGTGATATATGTGAAATCTAGGAAAATGGTAAAGATGATCTTATTTGTAAAGCAAAACATAGAGAACAAACATATGGATACCAAGGAGGAGAGAGGGAGAGTGATGAACTGGGAGACCGAGATTGACATAAAATAGATAACTAATAAGAACCTACTGTATAGCACAGGGAACTCTACTCAATGCTCTGTGGTGACCATAATGGGAAAAAAATCCAGAAAAGAGCAGATATGTGTATAACTATAGCTGTTATACAGTATAACAGCTATACAGTAGAAAGATGACATTGTAAAGCAACTATACTCCAATAAAAATTAATTTAAAAATAAAAATAAATAAAGATGAAATATTAAAAAATTTAAGTACCCAGCATGCTCTCACCCCTGGCCTTCACTGATTTCGCCTTTCCTCCAGTTCTCTGCAGCACTCATTCCTTCATATCTGCCAAGTCTTCCATCCAACGTCATCCACCACCACCCTATTTAAAATGGCAAACTGTCTCTCTGCATACTCCAAATACCCTCATCTCCTCTATGCCTTTTTTTCTTTTTCTTTTTTTTGCATAACACTCATCACCTTCTAGTATACCATATAACTCAATTACTTCATCTGTTGTTTATACTTCCCTGCTGTTTGGCTCACTGATCTATCCCAAATGCCTAAAACAATGAAGAGCAGATACCAGGTGCTTAATTTTTGTTACACTAAACACTCATAAGATTGTTCTGATGACTAAATTAGATAGTGCATGCCAAGCACTTAGCTCAGTATGGGCACACAGAAGCACTCAGTAAATATTATCTGTTGTTATCATCATGGTTACTATTATTGTCATCATTGTTTTCCATCTGACGTGAGGATATTATTAAACAATCAAATCACAGTTCTTCCAGACATTGGTTCCTGAAGATGAAAGACCTAGATTTAATTGACTAGAGTTTGCTGACACTATATGATATCTTGTTATGTACAGACAACCCTGCCAATGATGAAAGGTACCAGGTTACCTGCAGTTCCCCTCCCCTAACTCATCTAGTCACACAGGGCTTGGGACAGCTGCTTAGTCAAGAATGTGTATCAGGGTACATCTAGGAACTGCTGCTCTCCCTTGACCTGTTAGGACTGCACTGCCTGTAAATACCAACTTGACAGCAAGAGGCTAGAAAGCATTTTGTTTTACGATTAACAAAAGGTAAAGAAAGGGACAGAGAGAGGGACTGGTCTGCCTTGGCTATCGAAGTCCCCAGAATTTAAGCTTCCACTCCATTCTCTGAGACATTTGTGTTTCTGTCCAGAAAAAGAAGAGAACAGCCATCTGCCCACCCCATAACTTCCCAGGCACTAATGAGATGCCTTCCTCGTTGTCAGACACTTAGGAGCTCCTGTGATAAAGCGGTGTCCTGGGTAAATAATGACTGGAACAGACACATCAGTTCCAAGTTCAACTGCATCTTCTATTTCCTAAACATTAAGGAGGACAGGATCCGCCAAGGCAACGAGCCCTTCAGCATTCAGAGCCAAAGCTCGCTCTCCTTTTCTCAGCCGGTAAACCATGTGAAGAGCACATGGCAGCCAAGATCCCTTTCCCAATGTGCTCAGTTCCCTTTGCATACTGTAGATGGGCACCTGCATAAGGAAACATGGGTCAGTGCATGTGAGAATACAGATGCCATCAACTTGCCATTTACAGAATGTCAGGAGGCAGGAGAGGGCAGGGGTTCAGAAGCACCAGCAGTTGAGCAGCAGTGTGCTCTGTTCAAATCCTGAATGTGCCCATTAGCATCTGTGTGAACTCAGGCCAGTCATTTTCTCTCTCTGAGCCTTGGCTTCCACATCTGTGAATTGTGTTGATGATACATAACTCATGAAACTTATAGATAGCTAAATGAAATCAATTAACAAGGAGTCAGAGCACAGTACGGAAAGGCAAAGGCACCACACTCCAGTACTCTTGCCTGGAGAATCCCATGGACGGAGAAGCCTGGTAGGCTGCAGTCCATGAGGTCGCTAAGAGTCCGACATGACTGAGCGACTTCACTTTCACTTTTCACTTTCATGCATTGGAGAAGGAAATGGCAACCCACTCCAATGTTCTTGCCTGGAGAATCCCAGGGACGAGGGAGCCTAGTGGGCTGCCGTCTATGGGGTCGCACAGCGTCGGACACGACTGAAGCAACTTAACAGCAGCAGCAGCAGCAAAGCATAGTAAGTGCTCAGTGAAACATTTTGAAGTGTGGAGGATCTGCAGCAACAGAAAGCTTGAATGCCAATACATTCAGTTATTTATTCATTATATCATTCATCACATTAGTTAGTTAATTCAGTCTCTCAGTCATGTATGACTCTTTGTGACCCCATGGACTGCAGCATGCCAGGACTCCCTGTCCATCACCAACTCCCAGAGTTTACTCAAACTCATGTCCATTGAGTCAGTGATGCCATCCAACCATCTCATCATCCTCTGTTGTCCCCTTCTCCTCCTGCCTTCAATCTTTCCCAGCATCAGGGTCTTATCCAGTGAGTCAGTTCTTTGCATCAGGTGGCCAAAGTATTGCAGTTTCAGCTTCAATATCAGTCCTTCCAATGAATATTCAGGACTGATTCCCTTTACGATGGACTAGTTGGATCTCCTTGCTGTCCAACGGACTCTTAAGAATCTTCTCCAATACCACTTCAAAAGAATCAATTCTTCAGCGTTCAGCTTTCTTTATAGTCCAACTCTCACATCCATATGTGACCACTAGAAAAAAACATAGCTTTGACCAGACGGACCTTTGTTGGCAAAGTAATGTCTCTGCTTTTAAATAAGCTGTCTAGGTGGTCATAAATTTTCTTCTAAGGAGTAAGCGTATTTTAATTTCATGGCTGCATTCACCATCTGCAGTGATTTTGGAGCCCAAAAAAATGAAGTCTGCCACTATTTCCACTGTTACCCATCTATTTCCCATGAAGTGATGGGACTGGATGCCATGATCTTAGTTTTCTGAATGTTGAGTTTCAAGCCAACTTTTTCACTCTCCTCTTTCACTTTCATCAAGAGGCTCTTTAGTTCTTCTTTGCTTTCTGCCATAAGGGTAGTCGTCTGCATATTTGAGGTTATTGATATTTCTCCCAGTAATCTTGATTCCAGCTTGTGCTTCATCCAGCCCAGCATTTCTCATGATGTACTCTGCATATAACATAAATGAGCAGGGTGACAATATACAGCCTTGATGTACTCCTTTTCCTATTTGGAACCAGTCTGTTGTTCCATGTCCAGTTCTAACTGTTGCTTCCTGACCTGCATACAGATATCTCAGGAGGCAGGTCAGGTGGTCTGGTATTCCCATCTCTTTCAGAATTTTCCACAGTATGTTGTGATCCACACAGTCAAAGGCTTTGACATAGTCAATAAAGGAGAAGTGGATGTTTTTCTGGAATTCTCTTGCTTTTTTGATGATCCAACAGATGTTGGCAATTTGATCTCTGGTTTCTCTGCCTTTTCTAAAACCAGCTTGAACATCTGGAAGTTTATGGTTCACGTATTGTTGAAGCCTGGCTTGGAGAATTTTGAGCATTACTTTGCTAGCATGTGAGATGAAGTTTGAACATTCTTTGGCATTTCCTTTCTTTGGAATTGGAATGAACACTGACCTTTTCCAGTCCTGTGGCCACTGCTGAGTTTTCCAAATTTGCTGGCATATTGAGTGTAGCACTTTCACAGCATCATCTTGCAGGATTTGAAATAGCTCAACTGGAATTCCATCACCTCCACTAGCTTTGTTCATAGTGATGCTTTCTAAGGTCCACTTGACTTCACATTCCAGAATGTCTGGCTCTAGGTCAGTGATCACACCACTGTGATTGTCCGGGTCATGAAGATCTTTTTTGTACAGTTCTTCTGTGTATTCTTGCCATCTCTTCTTAACATCTTCTGCTTCTGTTAGGTCCATACCATTTCTGTCCTTTATCAAGCCCATCTTTGCATGAAATGTTCCCTTGGTATCTCTAATTTTCTTGAAGAGATCTCTAGTCTTTCCCATTATATTGTTTTCCTCTATTTCTTTGCATTAATCACTGAGGAAGGCTTTCTCGTCCCTCCTTGCCATTCTTTGGAACTCTGCATTCAAATGGGTATATCTTTCCTTTTCTTCTTTGCCTTTCTCTTCTCTTCTTTTCAGAGCTTTTGTAAGGCCTCCTCAGACAACCATTTTGCCTTTTTACAGTTTGTTTTCTTGGAGATGGTCTTAATCCCTGCCTCCTGTACAACGTCACAAACCTCCGTCTGTAGTTCTTTAGGCATTCTGTCTATCAGATCTAATCCCTTGACTCTATTTGTCTCTTCCACTGTATAGTCATTAGGGATTTTATTTAGGTCATACCTGAATGGTTTAGTGGTTTTCCTTTTCTTCAATTCATTCATAGCATGTGTGTGTACCAAGTTGCTTCAGTCATGTCCCACTCTCTGCTACCCCAAGGACTGCTACCCACCAGGCTCCTCTGTCCACGGGATTCTCCAGGCAAGAATACTGGAGTAGTTTGCCATGCCCTCCTCCAGGGGATCTTTCTGACCCAGGGATGGAACCAACATCTCCTGTGTCTCCTGCATTGCCAGGCGGGTTCTTTACCCCTAGTGCCACCTCATTAATCAACAAATTTTTACTGAATGCTTACTGGTTCCAGGCCCTACTGTGTGTGTGTACTCAGTCATGTCTGACTCCTCATGACCCCATGGACTGTAGCCCACCAGGCTCCTCTGCCCACAGGATTTTCCAAGCAAGAATACTAGAGTGGATTGCCACTTCCTCCTCCAGGGGGTTTTCCTGACCCAGGTGACCCAGAGCCACCTCTCCTGTGGCTCCTGCATTAGCAGGCAGATTCTTCACCACTGCGCCACCCAGCGGTTGGAATCCCCCTCCAGTCTCTAGGCTAGCTGCTACATACACGGCAGTGAGAAAATCAGATAAGATCCCTGCCCTCACAGAGCTTACAGTCTAGTGGATAATACTGGCCAATATAGAATGTGCCACCTTAGTATGTGCCAGGCAGTATTCTAAGTGCCTTACCTGTATTAACTGACTTAATGTTTAAAGGGCTTCCCAGGAGGCACAGTGGTAAAGAATCTGCCTGACAGTGCAGGAGACACAAGAAACTCAGGTTCAATCCCTGGGTCAGGACGTCCCCCTGGAGGAGGAAGTGGCAACCCACTCCAGTATTCTTGCCTGGAGAATTCCATGGACAGAGGAGCCTGGTGGGCTATAGTCCTTGGGGTCTCAAAGAGTTGGACACGACTGAGTGACTAACACAATGACAGAAGCTAGTGAGGCCCAAAGCACTTACATGAACTCCAAGGTCATAAGGCCACGAAGCATCAGAGCCAGAGACTGAACCCAACTAGACCAGCTCCAGAGTCCATGCTCTTAAGCATGACATCTATTGCCTTCTTGCAACTACAAGATAGCGAGCTCTTTGCGGGTAGAAAATACATCTCGTTCATTTCTATATCCCCAACTAAGCACCAAGCTTGTGAAAGTGCTCAGTAAATGCTTACTTAAGGAACAAAGGACAGATTTTCTTTGAGGCATGAGAGCCACTCTTTTTGCCAGTCTCATAACACCTCTCCATAAACCCTGAATATATAATGAAAATATATTATTCTACTTATGCATAGAGACTATTATTGATCTTCTGTCCATAGACTATTAAATGTAAGGCTGTTTTTCCAGAAATGGTGATGAATTTTCCTTGAACTACCTGTATGCATTTGAGAGGGGTCTGGCAGGGATTGAGCTATAATTTAAAAATCTAGACTCATGGTTTGAAGGGGAAAAAATACACAGCACTTCTGCTATTTTATTTTGAAAACCAATGAAACATCCCAACTGCACTTGGCATATCTCACTCAAGGCCTGAGTTCTCCCACTTGAATACTTCCAACTCTTCACTATTCTCAGGACTACTTATAGACAAACTAGTTGAAGTCTAAGTGGACCACAGTTGAAGAGATGATAGAGGCAACTACTGCAGGGAAGGTGATGGAAACAGAAGAAAGAGGGGGTTCCCTGTGAACTAGAATCGATAGTTTCTTAGAGCTGATAATCTTCACTGACTTTGTCTAGAACTTGATCAGTAGTTATTATAATTATTATTATAATAATTATATTAATTGTATTATATATTAGTTGTTTATATTTATATCAATTACATATGTGTCTAGTATGTTACTACTCAGTTCAGTTGCTCAGTCATGTCCAATTCTTTTCGACCCCATGAATCACAGCATGCCAGGCCTCCCTGTCCATCACCAACTCCCGGAGTTCACCCAGACTCACGTCCATCGAGTCAGTGATGCCATCCAGCCATCTCATCCTCTGTTGTCCCCTTCTCCTCCTGCCCCCAATCCCTTCCAGCATCAGAGTCTTTTCCAATGAGTCCACTCCTCGCATGAGGTGGCCAAAGTACTGGAGTTTCAGCTTTAGCATCATTCCCTCCAAAGAAATCTCAGGGCTGATCTCCTTTAGAATGGACTGGTTGGATCTCCTTGCAGTCCAAGGGACTCTCAAGAGTCTTCTCCAACACCACAGTTCAAAAGCATCAAGTCTACTAGGTTCTTGGATTCATTCACATTATCTCACTTAATCCCTTCAACCACCATGAAGGGTAGTATAACAATCTCTATTCTCTAAGAAACCAACTATGTTTCTTTAACAGACAAAATGCAGTGGTTTAAACAAGATAGTTTTTCCCCTATGGTGTAACAATCTAAAAGTATTATGTACAATTTGTGGCATCCAGTCCTATTACTTCATGGCAAATAGGTGGGGGGAAGTGGAAGCAGTGACAGATTTTATTTTCTTGGGCTCCAAAATCACTGCAGACAGTGACTGCAGCCATGAAATTAAAAGATGCTTGCTCCTTGGAAGAAAAACTATGACCTACCTTGACAGAGTATTAAAAAGCGAAGACATCACTTTGCCAACAAAGGTCCATGTAGTCAAAGCTATGTTTTTTTCCAGTAGTCATGTATGGATGTGAGTTGAACTACAAAGAAGGCTGAACACTGAAGAATTGATGCTTATGAATCATGGTGCTGGAGAAGACTCGAGAGTGCCTTGGACAGCAAGGAGATCAAACCAGTCAGTCCTAAAGGAAATCAACCCTGAATGTTAATTGGAAGCGCTGATGCTGCTGCTGAAGCTCCAATACTTTGGCCACCTGCTTCAAAGAAATGACTCAATGGAAAAGACCCTGATGCTGGGAAAGATTAAGGACATGAGAAGGGGGTGACAGAGGATGAGATGGTTAGATGGCACCACCAATTGAATGGACATGAGTTTGAGCAAACTCTGGGAGATAGTGAAGGATAGAAGCCTGATGTGCTGCCATTCATGGGGTTGCAAAGAGTCATACACATCTTAGTAACTGAACAACAGCAGTGAAGCTACTGTAACAAAGATTTCTTTTTTAATGTGACTTAAACAAGAGCAAAGATTCTCATTCACATAATAGTCCAGAACTGGGAAAGCAGCCTGCCGTCAACAATGTGTGGCTTTCATTTGGGACCTAAGACGCTCTTTAAGTCCCAGCCATCAGGAGTTATAAAGGAGCAACAGGAGAGCATACCCATTTCTTTCAAGGACACAATCTAAAAGTTCACACATAATTTGCATCCCATTTGTCAGAACTTGGTCATAGAGCTATGGTGAGGAATAAATTGAAAAGCCAGATATCTTGAGTAAGACATTTGATAAATATCCATTTCTTTTCTCTTTTGACACCAATATCTTGAAAGTAAATCCTAGGGTGATCACTTGAATGAAATCATCTAAAAAGTCATTCCTTCCCCTTCCCAGTGTAGACAGAGTATACTTCCCTGTTTCACTGATGTTAGGTTTGATCATGTCATTTGCTTTGTCCAATGGAATGTTGGTGGGTATGATGCAAGAAGAAGCTTTCCATGTGTAGTTCGACTGGGCTAGCACTCAGTGATAACACTATAAAAAGAGCTTATCCCCAAGCTGCTGCTGTCCCTTTACAGTCTAGGCCGAAATAGTAAGAAACATCTGAGCCCAAAACCTAGCCTGGAGCCAACATCAGTCAATACACAGCCTAAGACAGGTTCATTAGTTTAAGTCAGCTGAGATCAGTCGAATAACAATCACCCAGGACACATGTGGCTGTGAGCATAAGTGCTTATTACTGTAAGTAATGCATTTGGGGGTAGTTTACAATGCAGTATTATTGTCACAATAGTTAGGCAACACAAATATTGAGCAGAAGTGCAGTCCTGCCATCATGAACGTCTAAAATACGTGACCGTAGTTTGGTGATTAGGCAGCAGATGATGAGGAAACAGTTATGGAGAGCTAGAAACATGCCATCCCATGTTATATAGTGATGAAGCCCTTGGCAAAACCCATCTCGGATAACTTGGAAGATAGAAAATGTGCCTAATGAATTTGAAGCATTGAGTAAGAAAGTGTCAGGGCAGAACGTTGATAGTATAATTTGGTTGTTACCAGCTGGATAAGGTTTTGCAAGACAAACTTGAGTTTAAAAAGAAACTGAGCAGCTGGCCAACAAAACTGAGAAAGAATATAGAATGCCCAGAATTTCCAGGGGTTTAAAACTGTTTTTCACTTTACCATCTTATCAGCCTCAGGACAAAGACTATATCAAGGGTGCAGTTCTCACATCCTTTGTCACAACTTTTGAAAGGATTGCATTGGTGATTATCAGTTCCTTTCAGCTGAACAAAGTGCTCCTGCTGCTAGGTCACTTCAGTCGTGTCCGTGTGACTCTGTGCAACCCCATAGATGGCAGCCCACCAGGCTCCTCTGTCCCTGGGATTCTCCAGGCAAGAACACTGGAGTGGGTTGCCATTTCCTTCTTCAATGCGTGAAAGTGAAGTTGTGTCCAACTCTTCGCGACCCCATGGACTGCAGCATTCCAGGCTCCTCCGTCCATGTGATTTTCCAGGCAAGAGTACTGGAGTGGGTTGCCATTGCCTTCTCCGAAAGTGCTCCTAGAAAGACAGAAAGCATAATCCCATGGACACTTAATAAACCCAAGATACCTAAAATTAGTCTCAAGAGGGAGGCACCTCTCAGAATTTATTAATGTTATAGGTGTAACTAACATGGGAGGGATTGGGGGCAGTAGGAGAAGGGGACGACAGAGGATGAGATGGCTGGATGGCATCACCAACTCGATGGACATGAGTTTGAGTG
>NW_011494861.1:19355065-19368375 GCF_000754665.1 Bison bison bison
GTGAACTCCGGGAATTGGTGATGGACAGGGAGGCCTGGTGTGCTGCAATTCATGGGGTCGCAAAGAGTCGGACACAACTGAGCAACTGAACTGAACTGAACATGGAATTGACTAAAATCAGACATAGGAGACACAAAACTTTTGAGACATCTGTATTGGTAAAATATTCTCAACTTGGGACTAACTGAGATGCCAAAAGATCTCCTGTCCCCAAATTTCTATAAGCAGAAAGCAGGCTGAGGTACTTCTCTGGCAGTCTAGTGATTAAGATTTCACTTTCCGATGCAGAGGGCATGTGTTCCATCCGTGGTCAGGGAGCTAAGACCCCACCTGACTCGCAGCCAGAAAACAAAAATTTATATGGAAGCATTGTTATAAAAGATTCAATGGTCCACATCAAAAAAATCAAAAGAAAGCAGGCTGAAAAATTTGCTTATCCAGAAAGAAATGTGTATTCTCTAAAGGTCTCTTCAGAAGTGAATAGGCATGGGAGATAATGGAATAAAGAAAGACCCCTGAATGTTAGCACCCAAAAGAATTGGAGAACAATTGATTGGTGAGTCACTTCCAGGGAACAGAACTAGGACCTAATCCAGGAATCAGTGAACCATGAGCCCACAGGTCAAACCCTGCTTGTTACTTGCTTTAGTAAATAGAGTTTTATTGAAACACAGCCACACCCACGCATTTAAATATTTTCTATGCTGCTTTTTACTACAACATCAAGTTGAGAAGTTGCAACAGATACTATCTGGCCTGCAAAACCTAAAATAGTTATTATCTTGGGCTTTACAGTTGTCAACCACCCAGCCTAGTATAATAAAAGAACATTCTATACCTACACAATAAGGAACTCTGGCTAATTTGTATAGCAGGGTTTCAGAATTGCTGTGTCTCAGTGACAGAGTTGGACCATAAAGAAGGCTGAGCACCAAAGAATTGATGCTTTCAAATCATGGTGATGGAGAAGACTCTTTGAGTGTACCTTGGACAGCAAAGAGATCAAACCAATCAATCCTAAAGGAAATCAATCCTGATTACTCATTGGGAGGACTGATGCTGAAGCTCCAATACTTTAGCCATTTGATGTGAAGAGCCAACACATTGAAAGAGGCCTGATGCTGGGAAAGATTGAGGGCAGAAGGAGAAGGGGGCAACAGAGGATGAGATGGTTGGATGGCATCACTGACTCAATGGACAATGAATCTGAACAAACGCTGGAAGATAGCCAAGGACAGGGAAGCCCAGCGTGCTGCAGTCCATAGGATTGCAAAGAGTCAGACATGACTTAGCAAGTGAACAACAATAGTGACTGCAATGCGCCTGCCATTCTTACATTTTTCAAATGGGAGTGCTTATTGAATTTATTCTGTTCCTGTTAACATGGTTGGAAAGCAAATAACTTGTCTCTTTATTTCATAAATGTCTCAGTCAATAGGAGCCACATAGGATTTGCTATAACTGCAAGATCTTAGATGTCAAACCTGGTGCAGAGAGGGGGAGTAATCTAAGAGTGTTGGGATGGGGATAAGTATATTTTGCGTATTTGTGATGGCTTATCTTATTCACTTCCCTTCCCCTCCTACTGTGGGTGTTATAACCTTCCTCATTGCATGGGATTGGCCTTGTGACTTGTTTTGGCCAAAGGACTATGGCCAGGCATGGTAGGAACAAGGACTTTCAATGTGCTCATGTGTGGTTCATCCTAGATCTCGTATTCCACTGATCCGCCATGAGAAGAGCCTCTTCTTCTATTTGGTCTTCAGAATAAACACAACATGGAACAGATGTGAACACAAGACACAGGATTAAGTCAAATACAGTCAACCTGAAGCCGAAAGCAGAGCCTCCCAGGCAAAGCCAGGCTAAACCTGCTAGCCACAGTTAATCTGCAGACGTGTAAGTGACAGCATACGTAATCTGTTGAGAGCCACAGAGCTTTAAGGTGGTTTGTTACACAGCATTATTGTACCAATCACTGACTGATACACAGAGCTCTATAAAATGATGAGGTCTCTAGAATCTCATAGATTGAACTTTAATTCTGAAATTAACTTCAGTTCAAAACCCAGATCTGCCATTTACCTGCTAGTTAATTGGAGGAAGTCAGGACTTTCCTGGTGGTCCACTGGTTAAGACTCTATGCTTTCAGTGCAGGAGGCATGGGCTCAACTCCTAGTTGGGGAACTAAGATCCCACATGCTGCATGGTGTGGCCAGATTTTTTTAAAAATTAATTGGAAAAGGTCACTATATCTTTCTGAGTCTTGGGATGGGGAGGTTATTATAACAAGGATGCTGCTACTGCTAAGTAGCTTCAGTCATGTCCGGCTCTGTGTGACCACATAGACAGCAGCCCACCAGGCTCCCCCATCCCTGGGATTCCCCAGGCAAGAATACTGGAGTGGGTTGCCATTTCCTTCTCCAATGCATGAAAGTGAAAAGTGAAAGCGAAGTCACTCAGTCATGTCCGACTCCTAGCGACCCCGAGGACTGCAGCCTACCAGGCTCCTCCATCCACGGCATTTTCCAGGCAAGAGTACTAGAGTGGGGTGCCATTGCCTTCTCCGATAACAAGGATGAGAACAACCTGAATCAAAGGGTCATTATAAGATTAAATAATATGATAAACAAGTATATTTTATAATTTCAATAAAAGATACAAATACAAGATATTTTTATGATTAACTTCAGTTCACATAAAGCAGCCCTGATTTTTATTTCAATAGAAAGAAGGAGTTATGCCATTTCTGTACTCTGACCCTGAGAAGTGGCCATGCTAAGTCATAAAAGATGTATCTGTAAGCTGTTAGCACTGTGATGTTTTAAGAATTCTTTCTTGATCTTGTTTACATCATTTTCTGATTTTTCTCTAATCTCAGTTCAGTTGCTCAGTCGTGTGTGACTCTTTATGACCCCATGGACTGCAGCACACCAGGCTTTCCTGTCCATCATCAACTCCCAGAGCTTGCTCAAACTCATGTCCATCGAGTTGGTGATGCCATCCAACCATCTTATCCTCTGTCATGCCCTTCTCCTCCTGCCTTCTCCTCCCGCCTTCAATCTTTCCCAGCATCAGGGTCTTTTCCAACAAGTCAGTTCTTTGCATCAGGTGGCCAAAGTATTGGAGCTTCAGCATCAGTCCTTCCAATGTATGTTCAGGACTGATTTCCTTTAGGATGGACTGGTTGGATCTCCTTGCTGTCCAAGGGACTCTCAAGAGTCTTCCATAATTTCATAAGAAAAAAACAAATAAATATAACATTTTTAAATTGATTATGTGACCCAAGCCTAACACTTCTGAGCCCGCTTCCTTTCCCCACCCTCTACATGAGGAACACACAATGCCACTGACAGCAGCAATCTAACTACTAGACTAAAAGAAGGTTCTCTGAGCCCTCATCCTTCCCTTACTGCAGAGCGAGCAAAAAATCAGAATGTTCTCCTTTGTATACCATCTACAAATCACTGAAAAGCTCAAGCCAGCAGAGAAGGAACCTCCATCAGAAATAAAAGCCCATATTAAAATTATGTCCACCAAATTGTTTTCCATGGACTCCAGTGTGCCACACAAGCAGAGTGTCTGGGGTATCACAACTCCATTATTTCGTACTCATGTAAAAATGTTTTTCCCTTCTCCAAAATGCTGAAAGGAAGGGCAGAGGTTTCCTAGAAATGGCTCTAAAGTGTCTCACTGCTCCCGAGAGAAAGGAGGGATGAGGACGCAGACACTGCCCACCAGGAGAGGGGGAAAGGGCAAATCAATAACGCTGACAACATCCATTTGTTCCACAAAGACGGCCAACAAAGGTGTCTGGGGAGGATTATTTGAGGAATAAATCTACCCACACTGGTCCTCTTGATCCCTCCAGCCAAAGTAGCATAACCCACTAGAAATCAGAACACACCTCTCAGCTCACTTGCTGACAAAGCAGCCAAGCTGGGCAATAACACCACGGAATGCAATCACTGATCAGATCAGAATAGCACAGAGTGCTATGGGTATAGGGTGCAGGACACCTCATGGGAAGGGCTTTGATGGAAAGGAGAGAATGGCCCCCCAGGGGAAGTCAGACACCTATGAGCAGAGTCCTTCCTAAGGCAGAGAAATTATGGCAACCACCACAGGGCTAACTTCCAAGAGTTGCTGTCCTGCTGTGGACACCTAAGGGTACAGAACTGAACAAGCAGAAGAGGAAGAAGCAGCAGAAATGGTGGTCCTGCCAGCTAGTCCTCATGATGATCCTAAACTAATGATAGAAGATAGAGCACTCAGGTTACTCATTCCCCCTACAGACATTTCTTGTCTACCTACCACTTGCTTGCACCATGCTAGCTGCTGCTGAGTATGCAAAGATAAATCAGAGACAGTTCCTGCTCTTAAAGTTATATGTTCCATCATGCCTAGCATGTCACAGGGGCCCAATAAGTTTTCATTGAGTATTACCTTAGCCTTCAGCTCTGTGTGGCCTCTATTCTCTGCCTTCCCAGGTACTTTCATATATTGTTCTGTTGTTGTTTACTCATTAACTCTGACTCTTTTGTGTCCCAGTAGACTGTAGCAGGCTTCTCTGTCCATGGGATTTCCCAGGCAAGAATATTGTAATGGGTGGCCATTTCTTTCTCCAGGGGACCTTCCTGACCTAGGGACCAAACCCATGTCTCCTGAATTGGCAGGTGGATTCTTTACCACTGAGCCACCAGGAAGCCCACCTATTATATTGCTCTGAATTTTAGTTATTGTTGCATAATTTATTCCCCCAGTGACACAATAGGATTGCTGAATACAGGATCCATATATTCTTGTCATTGCATCTTCTCAATAAATAGTGATTGAATGAATGACTGTGTAATCCTAACTGGTGTGTCACCACCACCCACTGCCATCAGCAGAAAAGGGTGGAAGGTCTAGGGCTTGTAACTGCAGGAGAAAGCATGCTGGGTTAGGAGTCAGGAGACCTGCCTTCTAGCAGAAGCTGCTGTCACCAGCTTGCTGAGAGACTGCGAACAGCTGCCTGAGAGCCTCGGCTCAGCTGGAAGAAATGGTAGTTGATGGTGGTGGATAATCTCTAAGGTACCTTCCAGCCTTAAGAGTCATCACCTTAATCATAGATCACAGATGACATTCCCTGAGCACATGGCATGTTCTAGCACTGTGTAAGAACTTTGCCTGTATTATGTCATGTAGTCCTCAGGATAAACTTTTGGGGTGCTATGATTATCCCTATTCAGATAAAGAAAGGAAGCCTGGGGAGGCTAAGGAAGGACTGGGGATTGGAACCCAAATCTGACCAACTTGCAAACCCACTTACAACCACTAAGCCAATCTGATCCCACTTCCACAGTCACACTTCAACCCGTTGGGTGCCCTTAGAGCCATCATCTCTTTTCCTGAACAGCTTCCTTTTCTATCATAGCAAACGTTTTAGAAATTTGCTAAACATCCTTTAGTGGAGAGGGGTACAGTGAGCAGGCTTTGCATACCTCCCATGGGTAGGCAGTGAGTTTCCTTAGGCTCACTGGTGAAGCTGCCAGGAAACCAACAACAGGAGGAGAAACCCAGCAAAGGGTTACAGAGGGTGCCAGCCTCGGCCCAGGTACAAAGCAGTTTAAGCCACATTTGAGAAATCGTCAGAGAAGACATGCGTGTGTGCTCAGTTGTGTCCAACTCTGAGACCCCATGGACTGCCTGCCAGGCTCCTCTGTCCATGGGATTCTCCAGGCAAGAATACTGGAGTGGGTAGCCATTTCCTCCTCCAGGAGATCGTCCCAACTCAGGGATCAAACCCACTTTTCCTGCATTGGCAGGCAGATTCTTACTCCTGAGCCACCTGGAAAGCCCATCAGAGAAGGCAAGAAAAAAGAAAAAATATATATTGTTTTGTTGAAAGAACTTTGCAGAATTTTAAAGACTGTGGCTGAAGTACAGACCCACCTGACAGATTCTTCTCTTCATTCTTCCCCATATTTAAAGCATGGAGGGAGAAAAGGTTGACTCTCCAACAGACAACAGGGCTACAAGTTCCAACCAGGTTCGGGAAAAGACGGTATCTCACCCATGAGCCTCCAAATACCCAAAGTGTAGCAGTGCTCAACGGCACCAATCAGAGAACTGGGGACAGAATAAAACAAAGATTTCCTAAAAAGAACATATTTTTATAAGGAGACAGCAAATGAAGTAAAGTCCTAAACCTCTTTTAAAGCAGTACCCCAACTTTTTTAATGATAACAACAACAGTGAGATCCCCAAAGTCACAGATAACTAAGCACATGCTACTCACAGGAGAAATTAGCAGAAAACACAGATCATATTTAGAAAGTAAAAGATACTGAGGAATTTGGCAGGAGGCAAGAGTGGGATTCATTAACTGCCTGCACACAAAAGGGCCTCTCTGCTAAATCAAATGACCTTAAGCCTATGGCAGGAAAAGAATCTAAGAGGATGAGATTTAGAGGAAGACAAATGGATTTTTAATTGTTTCAAAGACAAACTTACGAGTGGAAATCCAGGGAGTTTGTGGAGGGGGGTATGTGTGAGAGAGAGAGAGAGGGTTTCTTGGTGGCAAAAAATAGAAACCAGTGGCACAAGGCCGCTGTGTTCTCACAGTGAGAGGAAGTGCCGTCACATCTCCTAATAAGCAGCACCCTGAACCTTCCTATTAGTCCTGGGCAAAGGATCTTCCAGATATGTCTAAATCCAAACCACACAAAAGGAGCCAGGGCACAGAAAGGCAGTCTGCTCTGAGGCAAACTGACATTTTTCATGCTTAAATTACTAATTCCCTCCTCCTCCATCCCCACCCCTACTTTGAAACGCTGAATTGTTCAAACAGTGGGCACGCTGGAAAAACAGGCACGTAGAGATGTAGATTTGTCCCCAGAGAGCACAGCCCACCTGCCTTCGCAGCCCCTCTGGGAGCTCCGCTGCCCACCTCCACCCAGCTGGGCCCTGCCACCACCACCCCCTGCTCTCGTTCCTCTTCTGAGGTGGGTCCCCAGCACACTCTGCCAGGCCACCTCATCTTGGGCTGACCTGAAACACCCTCTGTAGACACAGCCTCCCTAGTCCTGGTCCATAAGCCTGTCTCAGGTCTGCCAGGCACAGCCAGGTGTTCCCTCAGCCCCCAGCACCCCAGACACACCCAGCCAAGAGTGTGAGGCCATTTTGAATTGCTTCCTTGGCTGCCTCTAAAAATAGCTGCTTTCTATCTCCTGCTCTCAGAAAAGCATAACCCATCCACATCTTCAAATTGTAAATGGAGTGTATCAGAAGTAAAATTCTACACCAAGTATGAGTGGAGGAGGCTGGGTCTCCAGGAGACCTTGTACATTTGTCTTGGTCCTTACAATGGCATCTTGATGTTTCTAAAAACCTATGAAGAGACTGAATGGATGAGTAGAAGTGGAGATGGGAGGAGGAGAGGGAGAGAGAAAGAAAGGGAGAAAGGAAAGAGAGAGGGAGGAAGAGGAAAGAAAGGCAGGTGCCCTAAGGGGCTAAGATTTCCCGACTTGACACACGACCTTACTTTGAGCACAGTAACACTGCCACCTAGAGGCTGACGAGCGCCTTCCTGCACTTGTACACCAGGATACAAAGACATCTTATTTGTATAAGAAAGCTTGTTGCGTGCATGCTAAGTCACTTCAGTCTTTCTGAGTCTTTGTGACCCCATGGACTGTAGCCTACCAGGCTCCTCTGTCCAAGGGATACTCCAGGTAAGAATAATGGAGTGGGTTGCCATTTACTCCTCCAGGGGATCTTCCAAACCTAAGGATCGAATCTGCATCTCTTCTGCACTGGCAGCGGGGTTCTTTATCACTGGTGCCACCTGGGAAGGCCCAGTAAGCTTGTTTAAGGAGCTCTTAATGGGGTGGTAGATGATGGCAGGGTGGGAAGTACCATTAAGAACTTCCACTTCTAACCATTTCAAAGTTGCTGGTATTTATTAGGCACCTACTGTGTGCCAGGCACCGAACAAAGTCTCAAGAACACAAACACAGATGAGACATTCCTCTCAAGGATGCTCAAGCATCTCAGTATAAGGAGAAGACAGGCATGCAGAGAAATAATGCAGACTGTGAACATGACCATTACATTCAAAATCACTGTGCTCACTGTATAGGTGACACTAATTCTGACCAGAGCTGTTAAGGCCAGAGCAGGGTCTGGAGAGAATTCAAGAAAGAGATACAGATGAGTTAGGTCACAGGAAATTTGGACAAGTGAGCAGAAACTCAACTAGGCACAAAGAACGACCCCAATGATACACAGTTTGACAGGATGACAAGAGATATAGATATTACCTGCAGATCAGCAGAGAGGTGACAAAGGCCAGAAAGATGAGTTCAGCCAAATTGCAGATGGTTTTGAATGCTAGGCTGAAGAGCATGCGTTTTTCTAGTCGCACGAGGACAGGGCTCTGTAGCTGCTTTGTTGACTCTGCTATACCCACTGCTAATAGAGCATTTGGCACTTAGCAGTTGCTCAATTCACACCTGAGGAATAAATGACTACAAGAGGCCAATGAAGAGTTTGAAGAAAGAGAACAACTGGATGAGATCCATGTTTCTGGCAAATGAGATGCTCTCAAGAAGAGTGGACTGAGAGAGGAATGGAACAGGAGAAAGAGTCCAGACTAAACATTGACTTCTAAAGTCCAGGTAACGTAGATGTGACCTGAGGCACAGCAGTGGGACTGGACCGACTGGGACGGCTGTGAGCAATTCTGGTGAAGTAGAGTCCAGAGGTCTTCAACACAAATCCCCAGTGCTGAGCCTGGGTGAGGCACCTGGACAAGGCGGAGAAGGCAAAAGGAGGAACAATGTTAGGGAGAAGCTAATGAGTTTAGTTTGAGAAATGGGATATTTCCATTTCTGGGAGTATAACCAAGTGGAGGTGGCTAGAAGGCAGTTTAGAAAAAGTATGAAGCTCTTTGTACATACATACCCTGTACATGCGCAGACTTGCACACACTCCCCTGAACTGAATGCTCCTGGCCTTTCTCTTTCATCATAGTCTTAAAGACAAGGTGAGCCTGTAACAACCTTGACATTGAACTGCAGTCTGTGCTTCAGTAGAGCCAGAGGCTGGAGGGAGCACCCTCTGTTTCCATATGGAAAATGGGGATTGTTATAAGGACTGAGTGGGCTAACCTAGGTAAAGTGCTTAGCCCAGCATCTGGCATAAAATAAATACACAGCACTCGTCATAATCTAATCCACCATTATGCCATGGTAGGAAGACTAGTGGCTCAGTGGCTCAGTTGGTAAAGAATCTTCCTCAATGCAGGAGACCCAGGTTCAATCCCTGGGTGGGGAAAATCCCCTGAAGAAGGGAATGACAACCCGCTCTAGTATTCTTGCCTGGAGAAACCCATGGACGGAGGAGCCTGGTGAGCTATAGACCATGGGGGTCACAAAGAGTCGGACACGGCTTAACAACTAAACCACCACCACCAGGAAGACTAGAGGGTTAATGGGCAAAGCCTGGCTCACCTCTTTATCATATGCATAACCTTGAACAGGAAACCTGGCCTCTCTGAGTCTCAATTTGCTCATCAAGCAAACAGTTATTGCCACACCTGCCTCATAAGATAAAATGCGCATGGGTCAGTTTGTAAACTTGAACTTGCTTTGTAAATAATATGTATGCTTTATCAAATGGAAGACTGAGCAATAAAAAAATCTCTGAATTCCTTCACACTATTAGGGTTCTATGTAAGCATGTATCTTTTTTTAATTTTATTTTATTTTATTTTTAAACTTTACAATATTGTATACTAACGCATATATATGGAATTTAGAAAGATGGTAACAAGAACCCTGTGTACGAGACAGCAAAAGAGACACTGATGTATAGATCAGTCTTATGGACTCTGTGGGAGAGGGAGAGGGTGGGGAGATTTGGGAGAATAGCATTGAAACATGTATAATAGCATGTATCTTTTTTAACACCACTTGACCTAAAGAGATTCTTCTCTGCCCCCACTTAGCAAGAAATTCTTCACTTGCCATCTTTCTACACTGCAGACATGTTTTCATCACAACACATTTCCTTTGTCCCATTTCAACTGAGATTTAAAAAGTCATCTTTGAAACTCCCCAGCTGGTGGAACCACTAGGGAATCAAAGCACATTTGTTCTCTCTTCTGAGTATCTGCCACCCACATGGGTGACCAATTAAACTCACGCTGTTCATCTGAATTGATAGGAAACAGGATATTATCATGGGGCTTTCCTAGTGGCTCAGTGGTAAATAACCTGCCTGCAGATGCAGAAAACTCAGGTCTGATCCCTGGTCCAGGAAGATCCCCTGGAGAAGGAAATGGCAACCCACTCCGGTATTCTTGCCTGGGAAATCCCATGGACAGAGGAGCCTGGCGGGCTATAGTTCATGAGGTCGCAAAGAGTCGGACATGACTTAGTGGCTGAATAACAGCAACAAAAGTATTATCAACTTCTGACTCATGAAGGGTTTTCTATTTGTTCTGTCCCCTGCCAGTTCCTTCTGGAACATTCCTGCAATGAAAGGCCATGACCCTGGACACTGCTAGGTGTAGATTTGTGGCCATTAACCCACCTCTGCATCTGTGTTTAGGTGAGAAGTAATCATGGGGGTCACTGGGCGGGAACTGAGGGAAATGGAATAGGATGTGACTCTCTTCACCCTGATTTATAGCACAAGGAGGAAGTCATTTCACAAAGTACCTGAACAGAAACTGTTGAGCTTCAGATTAATCCCATTCAGGACCAGGCATTCACCACTCTGTAAGAGGCTCATCCCACCCATGGGCAGAGTGAATCAATCCATAGAAGCTGCTTCTGTGTTATCAGTAGAAGCCTACCTCCCCCACACCTCCACTCATGGCTCTCAGAGCTGCCGCTGGCTCTGTCAGAATGAACCTCTTTTCCCCACAGCCTTCTCTAAGCTCAGTAGCCCTCATTCCCCCAAGGTGTCCTCATCTGATGTATTTTGCCTCCTCATCTCAAGTCTAAATAAAAAGCACATCTACAAAATTATTTGAGATCTCATTGTTATCTAGCAAACCCCAGATGGTTTTGCTGTGGATTAACCTTCAAAGGCACCAAAATTTTATTTTCTTGATTACTAAGTAGCCTTTTTCCAAGAAGGCAGCATCTCCATGTGATATTTTCTGAGCTGTAACAGGCTTGGGGTGATTGATGAACTAGTTGACACTACCACAGTCCCTCTGAGGCGGACAACCATGACCACAATTTATAGATGAAGGTTTGAGGCATTCTCAACTTCAACCAACTGTAACAGCGACTTCCCCTCTATTTCCTAGTTCTGCGGTGGCACCTTCCTGTTAGTTTGGTCCTAGAGACAGGGACTCAACCTCAAAGGCTCCTTCTCCATTTCTCACACAACCAGTGATCCCGCCTCTTCATCACTTCTTCACCTTTGCACCTTCTCCTGCATTCACTGCTTTTCATTTTGACTGTCGCCACATACCTCTGCTCAAGCCCTTCTTGTGTTCAGAAACACTGAATGACTTCCAAGTAGCCTGATTAAAAGAATATAAAATCCTGAACATAGTCCTTAATGTTCTCCAAAATCTAGCTAAGCGCCATCTTTCTAGCCTAGTCTCCCACTATTCTCTGCATTGGTCAGGGTTCCACCAGAAATAGATGGCACGCACGCTAAAGGGTTCAACTACAAAGAATTCAGTCAGGGGACTGTTTACGCAGGTACAAGTAGGGATTAGGTAACCAGCAAGGGAAGGTGAGGGCTTTCCTGGTAGCTTAGCTAGTAAAGAATCCACCTGCAATGCAGGAGATCCCAGTTCAATTCCTGGGTAGGGAAGATCTCCTGGAGAAGGGACAGGCTACCCATTCCAGTATTCTTGGGCTTCCCTGGTGGCTCAGGCAGTAAAGAATCCACCTGCAATTCCAGAAACCTGGGTTCAATACCTGGGTTGGAAAGATCTCCTGGAGGAGGACATGGCAACCCACTCCAGTGTTCTTGCCTGGGGAATCCCCATGGACAGAGGAGCTTGGTGGGCTGCAGTCCATGGTGTTGCAAAGAGTCAGACACGACTGAGTGACTAAGCAGAGCACAGCACACAAGGGAAGGTGAGTCCTGCAGGGACCAGGAATCAGTGAGAAGCCATACCTGCCCCTAGGCCTGAAGGAGCAAGAGTAGGAATGGTATTACCAGATCCCTGGGAGAGCTGACACTGAAGGAAGGTGAGCCGCGACACAAGTGTCGCTAGAGGAGTGAGGGGCTGCAGTTCTGCCAGAACCCCAGCCAGCTTGGGAGGGAGAGGAAGGAGGGAAGAAAATAAACAACCTGAATTCTCCTCATTCCCAACCTCTGATGGCTTGTCGGGCCTTCTATTCGTTAATTCCAACAGCAAAGCACAGGGCAAGGGAGCCCATCTGATTGAACCACAGAAGTCAGCCTCCTGGGGCTCAGAGCGGGGACAAGAAAGGCAAAGAATAAATTAAAAAAAAAAAAAATAGGTACTAAGGGCATCAAAAGAATAACCCTTACACTCCTCACTTACATCCTATCTTGGGCCAAAGGCATGAGCTTATGATTTCCTGATGGCATACACAATTCCCTGATCTTGTGTCTTTGTTCACACCACCTCCTCTCTTTATGATGCCCTTCCCTGCAGAGGAGATCTGCTCAGGGTCATTTGAGAGTCACTGAGGGTTATATATTCATTTAAGAGTGTTTTGCTGCATGCCTGGTATACAGGGACATATTTGGTAGAATGAAGGATAGAGAGGAGCACAACTACTGCAGGAAAAGCCCCAAAGGTGGGGCTCATCAACTAGGCGGGATGCTCAAAGAAATCCCCACAGGCCTTCAACACACTCTGTTCATAAAAGAAAGGAGGAGCCAGCTCTGGAAATGGAAATGCGGGCTCATGTGTGATGATATCTGTCATTGGCAGCCGGGAGGCAAAGCCTGTCTGTCGGCAGCACCTCTCATGCTGCGGTCAGGGGCTCATGGCAGGACCACTAGGGAAAGATGGGCTTCAGTGCCTGCATCCTCCTGGGCCAAGCCCCCTGCCCCTGCCGCCAGGCTCAAGTCCTCAGAACTGATCTGTGGAACAGTAAGGCCAGCTCTGCATGTCACAATTCTTTTCAGAGTAAAGGTTCTCCTCCCCACACAGTTCTTGCCTTTTCTGGAAGAAAAGAAAAGGAGAATCAACCCAGAGTGAATTCCTTGTAGCTGGCTATTTGTAGGCAGCAGATGCAGCCAGGAGCACACGCAGCATATTTGTCTAAAAGCTGCTACCAATGCATAAAGGCGGGGGGCCCCGCCTCTTCCCCCTCAGG
>NW_011494861.1:19368475-19382244 GCF_000754665.1 Bison bison bison
AAAGGCGGGGGGCCCCGCTTCTACCTCATCAGGGCCACTCTGAAAGATGGGGCTTGGTTTCCAGCCTTCAGGGGGACACTAAAGCCACATTTGCTTCCAAGGAGGGTAAGTGAGGCCAGGAGGGGTGGTAGGGGCTGGAGGGGGAATTCAAGTATTCTGATGGATCTAGAAAGCTGGTAAATATCCCTGCTATGATGCAAAACACTTTCAGAGAAAACTCAGCAGGGCTCAGGAGGAAGCTTCTCACTGGTGCAATCCAGGAACTTTTGCACTTAGCCTGGCAAAGCAGTAGAGAGCATGGACTCTGAAACCAGACTAAATGTGTTCAGATCCCATCCCCGTTAACTAGCTGTGTGACCTTGGGCAATTGGGTACTCTCTCTGTGCCCCTCTGTTGGGAGGCTGAAATAAATCCACATTAAATAAATAGCACAGAGTAAATGCTCTCAAGAAAAGTATCTCTGTTTTCAGATGAAGATGATGGGGTGAAAGTTGGGTTACATAATTTGCCCAAGGTCATTCAGCTAGTAAGTTCTAGAGTTTAGGTTTGAAGAGTAGCAATAGGTATATCTAAAGATAAATTCACAGTTACAGCTATTGAGCAATGCTATGAAGAAAATGAGATGCTCACAGTGATCAGTGCACAGTGGAGGGCTCTCTTCGGAAGGGTGGTCATGGTTACCAAGCTGGGACTTGAAGCAAGAGAGCAATCGGTCACACAAAAAGCAAAGGGAGAAAATTCCAGGCAGAGAGAATGGCACAAGAAGAGACGCTGAAGAGGCAAAGAGAAGGTTGGAGTGACTGGAACAGGGTGATTAAGGAAGAAAGGAGAGTGGGAAGAGCAGGCAGGATTCAGATCATGGTAAGACCTCACAGTCCATTAAAAAGATCTCAGATCCAAATGCAACAGGACGATGCTAGAGGGTCTTAAAAGGAAAGGCAAAGCAATCTGAATGTTTCTATGTGTGAGCCTTGGATGAAAGCACAGAGACTCTTAAAAACAACTCCATAGTGTTTAGTGGCTTATACCAGGGACATGTCAAGCTTACTGTCAACTAGGGATGGGCCTTGTGATCAGTTCGGAATAAAAGCATCACTCACATCCCAGCCTGAACTTGATATAGGTAAAATTTGTGTGTGTTTTCCATCATCACCATCATTGTCATTGCTCTTGCCATCATTATCAAATCATAGGCAAAGGTCAAAGTGATCCTGTGTTAGTCATGACTCCATTCAGATTCCCAGACAGAGATCCCCCCATCCCCAGGATCACAGCCAACAGCACAGTGTTCCAGCCACAATCCACACACAAACACATAAAGAGACCCTGACTGTAAAGGCTAGAAACAGTGTAGGTATCAACAGCCCCAAGCACAGACAGAGGGATGAAGACAGAGCAATCATGGGAATTGTGTGTTATATACAACCATTTATCAAATTCCTTTTGCCTGCATCGTCAAAGAAGGACCATCAGCACCCACTGCCCCATTCCCTCTCTGTCTGAATGCTTGATGCATCACTACATAATCTTAGGGTATTTACCCGTTCATTCATACACCAAACATAACTAAATGAATCTGCTGTATCCCCTGTATCAGCTGTTAGGGAAATATTAAGACAAATAAAAAATCATCTCTGTCCTCACGGAGCTGAAGTCTCTCTACAGACAAGTAAAAAGGCAATAATGCAATGTGACTGGACTTCAAGTACCAGGGAGAACAAGGAGCTGAGGAAGCCCTTAGGATGGACACTAAACCCAGGGGCACGGAGGAGGAAGGTGGGGAGATGAAAGAGGGCGGGGCAGTGTATACAGGACCAGACCACTTCTGGGGCACACAGGGAACTGAAGGCACTCAGAGTGATTCAAGACCAACATCAAGGACTTCCCTGGTAGTCAAGTGGTTAAGACTCCATGCTTCCAACGCAGAGGGCGTGGGTTCAATCCCTGGTCAGGGAACTAAGATCCTACATGCTGCGTGGCAAAAACAGTCATCAAAATGGTGTTAAAGGGACACAGGGGGATACACATCAGGAAGAAGCTTAGGTTATGCTAAGAAATTAGGGACTTCTTCCAGATGCTATGAGAAGCCATTAAAGATTTTAAGGGAGTGCATGATGGTCATATTGCACTTTCTGTGTTCAGTGTGATGAGCAATGTAGAAGCGGGAGGGCTGGAGGCAGGAAAGCCAGGGAAGAGTCTACTCTTGTTCAGAGGATTAGCAGGGTGTACGCGAAGGCAGGAGCAAAGGGGTAGAAAGAAGGAGGGCTCTTAGGTAAGAGCAGGGTAGAATCCATAGGAGATTATGACCAAATGGATTTGGTGGGAAGACAGAAAGAGAAAGGTTGAAGTTTCCTTCCTTGTATGGGACAAGAGGCCATATGAAAAAGATCCCAGAAGCCAGTCTAGGGAGTCTGAACCTGACATAGACAGCTTCAGGAAGACACTAAATGATTTCAAGCAGAGGATAGACCATGGCTCTAGCTTAATATGATTAATATACCAACAGCTGTAAAGCAGGTTGGAGGAGAGACCCTGGCAGGTAGAAGATAAATATATGCATGCTCAGTCACTACATTGTGTCTGACTCTTTGTGACTCCATGGACTGCAGCCCGCCAGGCTCCTTTGTCCATGGGATTTCCCAGGCAAGAATACTGGAGTGTGTTGCCATTTCCTTCTTCAGGGGATCTCCCTAACCCAGGGATCAAACCTCCATCTCCTACATTGACAGTTGGGTTCTTTACCACTGAGCCATCTGAGAAGACAAATAAGAACTCTCTTATGATGGCTTACTAAGTGGGAAGAATTAAGGGTCTGAGCTAGGGATATAACCATGGTCACAAAAAATATGAAAAACAATGGGGTGTAGGGGGCTAACAAGCAAGTTTTTTGAAAGGAATGTGATCAAGAGAAGGGTTGAAGCACTCTTCACCTTCACAAGAAGGTCATCATCATGCTCAGGCTCAGTCATGTCCCTTTAATTTCTGAGACAGAGCAAAGCAGAGTGAGGCAGAGACCAGAGGTAACTTCCACGTGGACCAGAGCAAACGTAGTGAATCCATATTTGCCCTGATCTACTCAGTCACATCAGTAACTACGAAGATCCAGCTGAGAGTCAGTGCCCTACATTAAAAACCACATTGAGGGCAAGTACATAAGGCATGCATGTGTACTCAGTTGCTCAGTCTTTGACTCTCTGAGACCCCGGGGGTTTTGGCGCACCAGGCTGCTCTGTCCATGGAATTCTCCAGGCAAGAATACTGGAGTGGGCCACCATTTCCTCCTCCGGGGGAATCTTCCCAGTCCAGGGATGGCACCTGAGTCCCCTTCATTGGCAGGTGGATTCTTTACCACTGAGCCACCTGGGAAATCTAGATATATAAAGACATACATAAATATTCAGACTCTATTGCTAAGTGAAAAAGCAAGTTACAAAATGATGGGTACGATCATCCTGTTTGTTAGAAAAGTGTGTATGGACTGCACAGTCCACCAGCAGACTGTTCACAGTGGCCATCTCTCAGAAGGGGAATTTGAGTTGATATTTATGTTCTTCTAGATGCTTTTTTGTATTTTCTACAATGAACAAGCGTGACTTTTGTAATCAGAAACCCAGCAGAGTTTAAAATATATTTGTTAAGCTCATATAGCATGGCTGTCTCCCAAAATTGAAGAGAGGGACCTGTTTGCTAACTTGTTTTTTCCAGTACATTTATGGTTCTTGAGAAGCAGAATAGTGTAAATACTCCTGATGGGAAAAGCTGAGGATTCTATTTCAAACTTGCATGCTCCCCCCATGACCTAGGAGAGCTCTCACTGCTCACCAAAGGGTCTTCTCCAAATCTTTACCCCAATACGCAGGTTACTGACTTTAGGTCTCCCTCCCTGGAACTCCACACTGGGGCAGCAACACCCAGCAGGCTGCTGCTGCTGCTGCTGCTACTGCTAAGTCACTTAAGTCGTGTCTGACTCTGTGCGACCCCAGAGACGGCAGCCCACCAGGCCCCCCCGTCCCTGGGATTCTCCAAGCAAGAACACTGGAGTGAGTTGCCATTTCCTTCTCCAATGCATGAAAGTGAAAAGTGAAAGTGAAGTCACTCAGTCGTGTCCGACTCTTAGCAACCCCAGGGACTGTAAGCCCACCAGGCTCCTCCATCCATGGGATTTTCCAGGCAAGAGTACTGGAGTGGGGTGCCATTGCCTTCTCCGACCCAGCAGGCTATACATCCCTAAATCTTTCTTCCTTCCTTCCTCTCCAAACATATTACTGTTCCTTTTTATCTCTCCCCAAGACTCAACCCCAAATCTTCCAGTTCTGACAACCCAATCACCTCTCTTATTTCTGAATTTTCTTTCTCAAACTATTTAAAAACATATCAGTCCCAAATCTTGGTGCAAACAGCATGTGTGTATGCTTAGTTGCTTCAGTCGTGTCCAACTCTTTGGACCCCATGGACTGTAGCCCATCAGGCTCCTCTGTCCATGGGATTCTCCAGGCGAGAATACTGGAGTGGGTTGCCATTTCCTTCTCCAGGGGATCTTCCCTACTCAGGGATTGAACCCAAGTCTCTTACATCTCCTGCATTGGCAGGTGGGTTCTTTACCCCTAGTGCCAGCTGGGAAGCCCTGGGAACAGCGGCCGACTCAAATAAAAACACTCAGTTTTCTTTAAAGGGGAATGGAGGGCCAGAAGAATGTGAGCACATCAATCTAAACCTGCCAGGTTGCATATCCCCATCAGATGTCTTAAAGATCAAACAGAATACAGCACTTGGATGCCAGTCACAAGTCATTGCTTGCAGAGGACTTCCAAAGAAATGAAGGCTCAGTCCTTTTCAGTAGGATGAATTCTACCCGTTAGTGATGGAGGACAGTGATGTAGACACAAACAGGGATGAAAGGGGGAAATCCCTACTAGAAGTTCTGCTGCTCTGTGGAGGAATTTCCCAGGAACTCACGGGACTGGGGGTTCCTGGAGTTTCTCACATTCCTCTGAATAGCCAGCAGTAACGGTAATGCCCTTTCCCCTTTCCTCATCTAGTCAGACTCACTGGTCGCTTAAGAGGGGATGTTCCACATTCTTTATCCATTCATTTGTCAATGGACATTCAGGTTGCTTCCATGTCCTATTAATAGCTATTGTAAATAGTGTTGCAATGAACACTGGGGTACATGAGTATTTTTGAAGGATGGTTTTCTCAGAAGCTGCTGCATAGCACAGGGAGCTGAGCTCCATGCTCTGTGGTAACCTAGAGGATGGGTGGGAGGGGGGCTCAAGAGGGAGGGGATATATGTCTACATATGGCTGATTCGCTTCATTGCACAGCAGAAACTAACACAACACTGTAAAGTAATTATACTCCAATAAAGAAACAAAATGGTTTAAATGATAAAAAGAACGTTCTCTCTTCTTACTCTACCAGATCCTCAAAAGCAGGGCCACTTTATCCTGTGTCTCACCCAGAGGCTAGTCTTCAATTTTAGAGTTAATGAAATAAGACACAGAAAAGTTAAACACAGTGCCCAAGGTCACCCAGGTATTTTTCATTTTGGTTATTTTACTTATCATTCTTTATTCTACCTGATTTCCAGCTTGGCTCTGTGAATCTCAAGAGGAACTTCCTAAAACAAGTATTGACAAGATCATAGGAAAGTAGTACCAAATGTGACCATGTGTGCCATTTAGAAGAACCCCAAGCTTTCACAGATGAGAAAACTGAAGCTATTCGGCCAAGCTGCCATCCCCAGTTCCCAAGCGGTTGCGTAATATCCACCATTAAAATTCAGCCCGTACTTGATTGCTGGAAGTCAGGTGACAGGAGAAAGCTATTAGGTGATAAAAGACAAAAGGATATGTCGGAGTTCTGTGATAAACAGGGAAGAAGAAATTAAGAACTGGGGCAGGCCAAAAGAGCACAAGATGTGGGGACTGTGTTCTGCTGACACTCACAAGATCAAAAACCAACAGAAGGAAGTCCACTTGACAAGGTTGATAGAGGCTTGGCTTCCAGGCTACTCTCCCAGGCCCTGGCTGAATGTAGTCCAGATAACAAGCAGCGGGGAGACCCCAAGGAAAGCTTTACTCTCCAAGGAGTATGTGGTACAGCTAGAAAGTGAACTAGGTTTTAAAACATAAAAAGAAGGAAGAGAAATGTCTGACGTTTTGATTTCCAGTTTGGGGTTTTTCTAATTCCAGTCAGCCCAGGGCCACAACCCTGCACAAATCTAGGCCTCATTTCACCCATGCAACATGGTGGTCCTAACAAATGTGTGACCTTGAAGAGAATCCTTTCCATCTCTGATGCAGAATGAGAAGCCCCCAGGGCAGTGTCTATAAAGAGAGCACCAGTAGCAAGGGTGGAGAGTTGGAAAGGCCAGAGCTGCTGGCTGGGCAGACAGGGGTTTCTGTGACCACAGGCCCACTGGGACTCAGAAAAACAACTCTCATTTATTCACAGTAACATCCAGAAAGGTAGCCCAAATAATTTAAATCTGTGACTATAAAAAAAAAACCCACTGTAGCTAAAAGTCAGCCTCCCCATCCACCAGATCTTTCAAAAAGAGCTGCTAATAAAGAACAAAATTGAGTGGCTTAAGGTTTATTTCCTTTTACATTTCCTTTCTGGTCAAGGTGTTAATGAGGACGGAAGGCCCAAAGTGCACACAGAGAAGAGATGAAAATGGTCTGGAAAATATGAACTGTGTACTCACCCTTCAAACAAGGGAGGGATGATTCTAACATTGGTAAGTGGTAGACAGTCTTAGACAGTTCAAAGAGATTCCTTCCAGATGGCCATGAAGATTATAATGTAAACGAGGGGGGATGTGAAGTCTCAGTGGAGACCTGGCCTGGGAGTCGGTGGGACCTGGGGTAGGGCCCTGATTCCACCACCTCTCTGCATCTCAGTTGCTTCAACTATGAAGCAGTGTTAACATTATGGTTTAAAGTTCTAAAATCTTGGATAAAATTCTCCAAAATATCCAATATTGGGTCCTCTAAATAGAATTACAATACAATCAAACATATTTTTCTGGATCTTGTGATGATTAAATGAGAAAAGATCATGTAAATTTATGCTGTGCCAGGTAATATAAGCACTTAATATGCATTAAGTCATTTATTTCTATCAACGACTTTGCCAGGTAGGAAGTAATATAATCTCTATTTCACAGATAAGCATGTTGAGGCTTAGAGAAGTTAGTGGATATGACTAAAGTCACACGTATATCAACTGATGGAACTGGGACTTCAAACAGATCTGTTCAAGTTCAAAGTCTATGTTAGTAAGCTCTGTGCAACAGAGTCACTCCAATAATAGGTGTACAAGTTCCTGAAACATAATTGATTCTCAATAAATATCAATAATGCTTAGATTATCACCCAGCATGATAAAGTGTTTTAATATAGGTTTACTGAATGGAAAACTAAATGAGCACATAAACTATATGTCACATGAGGCTGTTACACTGAGATCCTAGACTTCCAGTGGCCAGTCAATCCTATGCTGCAGTAAATTCAATTACAGGGGGAACTTTAGGACAGTTGTCTTTTCAAAGAGCTGGGATCCAGAGTCTAAGAAATTGTGTCTATCCAAGGACAGAAGTATGGAAGAGTCTCCATAAGGCACAGCAACCACATTAGGCAAGAAAACTGGAGTGGGTTGCCAACTCCTTCTCCAGGGGATCTTCCCAACCCCAGAATCAAAGCCATGTCTCCTGTGTCTCCTGCATTGGCAGGTGGATTCTTTACCACTGAGCCACATGGGAAGCCCCCACTGCAGCACAGAAGCACCCATATTATACAGCTGACCTTTGAAAAATACAAACGTGAATTCACAGGTCTACTTATACCCCCTTTTTTTTTCCAGTGGGAAATACTACGTGATCCAGGTTCCATAATCCAGAGTTCGTTGAATCTGCATGTGCCAAGGAACCATGGATAAAAAGAGACGACTTTGAGTGACCTGCAGGTTTTCCACTGTGCAGAAGATCAGTGCCCCTAACCCCACATTGTTCAAGGGTCAACTGTACTTGGGGACTGAGACTCTGGTTTCAGTAAACCTTAAGAAGAATAAACAGACCAGGAAAGAAATTATCTTAATTTAATTTTACTTTTCTGCTCAGCTAATCCAAGAAAGACAGACAGAGAGAGGGGGAGGGAGGAAAGAAGGAAGCAGAGCTAGAATTCTGATGAGGAATTGCCCTGTGTTCCTTCCTGAAGTTCTTTTGACTCTACGCAGCCACACAAAAGAGAGCCTCTTCAGAACAGGGGTGATATTTAATTAGGCAGGATATGCACTTCATGCACCATGCAAGCAGAGAGAATCCTTTCAGAGCTATGATTATAAACTTCACCCCCCATCTCCCACCCCATAGCAATCCCAGCTAACAAACAGGAGAAAGGCTGTCTAAAAGGAAAGAAGCAGGCTTCTTGGCAGCAGACATCTGTGCAGGCAACAACCCCTCACTTTCCCAATTCCTGCTCAATCCAGTCTCACCTCTCCCTTCTATCCTCTCCATTGCTTCTGCTGGAGACCTGGGTTGGTTGGTGGTATTTAGTCGCTAAGTTGTGTCCAGCTGTTTGCCATCCCATGGACTGTAGCCCGCCAGGCTCCTCTGTCCATGGGATTTCCCAGGCAAGAATACTGGAGTGGGTTGCCATTTCCTTCTCCAGAGAATCTTCCTGACCCAGGGATCAAACCCAGGTCTCCTGCATTACAAGCAGATTCTTTTACCACCAAGCGACCAAGGAAGCCTGGAGCCCTGGGTTACTGGGTGCTAAATGGTCCTGGATGGGAGTTCTCAGCTCCCAGAACTCCCACAACCACACCCAGTATCCAATTCCAAGAGGTGAAGTCTCTCAACCTCACCAATGGCCCGCAAACGGTTTGAAAAACAAGAGAGCAGAAAATAAGGTTACAAGTAAATAAATCAGTGGAGCATGAAAGGAACCTTCTCAAAACACACAGACAGAGACAAGGGCAAACAGAGGCAAAAGAAATGAAGAACAATGTGCTCTGTCCTCCAAGGAACAGAAGAAGAAACAAAGTCCAAGGAACGTGGTGTTCCAAATTGCTAATCAATGCTGGATACCAACACCAGCAACTGCTAATAACCAAGGAAGAATCACCTCTCTCTGCTATAATTATTTCTGACACAGGTCTCCAGGAGGAGTGTCAAGACTCAGGTTAGCAGCTCAGTGTGATAATAACCCAAGATTACCAGAAATTCGCAATGTCTGAAGAAAAGGAGGGCTTGGAGGAAGGGAAGTGGCAATTAGAAATACTTGTCAAGGTAATTACATTGTGAAGAGCAGGCATTTCACTTTTCAGCAGTCACTGGTGTAGGTTTTCTTCTGCCTGACTTTAGAAAAACATCTTCCAGGCAGGTAGAGCCGTGGAGGAATACATCAAATTTTCTGAAATAACACGGTGTGGAAAAAAAAAAAGTATTATTTCTGTCCAAATAATGTGCTGGATAATAAAAGCTTGAAATCCAAAAGGCTGAGAACAGTATTAACTGAGCAGCCAATGAAACTGTCTTAAGCCAACCAGCAGCCCCCTCCTCTTCTCACTCACAAGGTTCAGTCCATGTCAACATGTGTCCTCCAAAAAGACCAAGATAGCTCTCCAAGGACAAAGAGTTAAGGCTCCTCGACATTATGCTTCAATCACTCACTTTGTCCAAAATGGGCACATATAAAACTTTCCAGGCTGGAGCTGGTCAAAATATGTAAACTGAGAACAGTCCACCAAAGCCTCTGAGATACCAATTCTGTAGGATATGTAGCTATCCACTCACACCTTCAACCAAGAGGACAGTGCTTCTCTTCCGGTTCTTTGGAAAACCATGACGAAACCAAGAATCACAGCTACTCTCTTGATTCTCCACCACTGCCTTCAAGACTGAGTTCCATCTCACCTCTAATAAGGAATGATGCAGCTATTGTTAAAGTTTTTATCATCCAGCACACCATTATTTGGACAAAAATAATACTTTTTTTTTTCCATATCGTGTTATTTCAGAAAATTGATGTATTCCTCACAGCACTACCTACCTGGAAGATGTTTTTCTTAAGTCAGGCAGAAGAAAACCTACACCAGCAACTGCTGAAAAGTGAAATGCCCACTCAAATGGGCAGTGAAGACTCTAAAAGGCAACTCTAAACATGTCAATCCCATGCTTAAATCAGTCCACGGTTTCCTGTTGCTTTTTGGACAATCTGTGATCTCCTTAGCATGACTACCTTCATTTCCAAGGCCCTCTGCGATCTAGTTTCTCACCAGATTTCTTAGCCCCAATACACTCACATCAAAATTTTGAACTATAGTGAATTGACGATAGTTCTTCAGATGCATCATGCTCCCCAAGGCTTCATATTTTTATGCCGACTGTTTACTCTGAGAATCCCTTTCACTTATTAAGACTCAGCTCTGGAGTTACCGCCACTCTGAAGCCTTCCTTAATCCCACCCCTGAGCCACCCCTATCAAATGTGATGCTGGCATCTTCTCTATGAGTTCTGACTGCCTCTATGCATTCCTGGATACCAACTCTCACATTCTGTGCCATTGATTTGTCCATTTCCCCCTCTGGGCTTCCCTGGTAGCTCAGACAGTAAAAAATCCGCCTGCAATGCAGGAGACCCAGGTTTGATCTTTGAGTTGGGAAGAGCCTCTGGAAAAGGGAATACCTACCCACATCAGTATTCTTGCCTGGAAAACCCCATGAATAAAGGAGCCTGGCGGGCTACAGTCGAAAAGACGGGTAACAAAGAGTTGGACACGGCTAAGTGACTAAGCATGTGTGCATTCCTTTCTCCCTCTAGACTGTGAGCAACTCGAGGGTCAGGGCTTGTGCCAAGCTCAAAACAAACGGATTCCATAGATCAAGGAAGAACGTTAAATCAGATAATGAAGACTGACTACTTGGTAGGTTCAGAAAGAACTAAGCCTCTCTAATAGATCACAGTTTTAAAAAGTCTAGGCATCAGAGACTCAACTCCATTAGTCAAGCATATTTTGTCTGGGCCCAGGTCTCTATTTTAGCAACATCTAACAAGTGTTTGGGCTTCCACAGTGGCTCAGTGGTAAAGAATCTGCTTGCCAATGCAGGAGACATGGGTTCCATCCCTGGGTCAGGAAGACCCCTGGAAAAGGAAACGGCAACCCACTCCAGTATTCTTGCCTGGGAAATCCCATGGACAGAGGAGCCTGGCAGGCTGTAGTCCATGGGCTTGCAAAGAGTTGGACATGACTTAACAGCTAAACAACAACAAAGAGTTTTTAACTTGGGGGTTTACCAAGGATTTTTTAAGGATTTATTAAGAATGTGTAGAGAAAGGCAGTGAATATGAATGTCTCTCTCCTGTGCATCCTTGCCGAAGAATCTGTGATAAGTTGTAGGCAGGGACCAGGCCTGGGCCTGCCTGAGCCCTTTCCTGATGGCCCCACATGGTTCTGTCTTTATGGCTTCCTTGAGGCTGAAATGTAGTTTTAGTCTTGTCTTAAGCACTTAGCCAGAGAATAGCCTTTTAAGAACTGACTGCAGTTCATTTCTAAGAAGGTGCCACCCTTCTCAGCTCTGCAAAGTGCTGGCTATGCCTCTTTAACCCTCCAGCAGCAAGTTCCCATCCTGAGCTCCATGGCTGTGGTCTCTCTAACCAGCAGAGTCTCCATATTCTGAGCAAGGGTGCTATTCAAGTTTGTTTGGTAGAAAGTCTTTTTCTGCTTTGATTCAAAATTATTTAGACCTTATCTGCACCATGCCATGTCATTTTCTTTGTAACAGCAGTGAACGTCCCCTGGATAGGCAATTTGAGACCTGATGTTAGCTGAATTACTCGATGGTGGGCTAAGGTCAAAAAGGGCCTGTGTGAGGCCAATTGAGGTGTATGGCCACCTCACAGGCCAGGTACTTACTTGCAAGGGGAGGAAGTGGCCTGCTAGGAGAGGAGATTGGGGCTCCATCCATGGAGGGATAAAGGAAGTAAGGAAATAAATGGATCCTGTGTGTAAGATTTCCAGCTGGGCTTTGCCGAATACAGACAGGGGTCACAAGCAGAAGCAAAGGAGCTGTTTTTCACAGGAATATTTGTGCTACCCCAGACACTCCAGTGCCACTTGAGGGCACAGAGAACAAGGTGTGACACTGATGTACAGTAAAGTGCGAATAGCGATGTCGGGAGAGAGCATCAAAAGCCAACACCTGAGTCAGGAAGGTACCAGCCTCAGGATACCCTCCCTCAAGGGTCCTGTGGATAAAAGACAACATCAAGAGCTAGGATCAGGAGAACATGAGCGGCACATCCTTGATCACTGATGAGACATCCCCTGGGAATGCCCAGGAATACGTGGATGGTGGCTGAGGGTGGGTGGGTGAGACTACAAAGAGACTAAGGTTTTGCAAATGCAGCTGGGACTCGAGTCATAAACATGCAAATTAGCACTCATAAACCAGGGGAGAAAGTTGACATTATTGTTAAAGCATTTGCATCATGTGCGAAGTTACAAAATCTGCTAAAGCCATTTCTGGTGTAATAGGTACTCAGTAAATATTGCTATGCTTGAACTACTATATACAAAATAGATAACTAATGAGAACCTACTGTATAGAACATATAACGGAATCAAGATTGCTGGGGAAAATATCAACAACCTCAGATATGTAGGTGATATCACCTTCATGGCAGAAGGTCAAGAGGAATTAAAGAGTCTCTTGAAGGTGAAAGAGGAGAGTGAAAAAGCTGGCTTAAACTTTAACATTCAAAAAACTAAGATCATGGCACTGGGTACCATCACTTTATGGCAAATAGAAGGGGGAAAAGCAGAAACAGTGACATATTTTATTTTCTTGGGTTCCAAAACCACTACGGACAGTGATTGCAGCCACAAAATTAAAAGACACTTGCTCCTTGGAAGAAAAGCTATGACAAACCTAGACAGCGTATTTAAAGGCAGAGATATCACTTTGCTGACAGAGGTCCATGTAGTCAAAGCTACAGTTTTTCCAGTAGTCATGTACTTATGTGAGAGTTGGGCCATAAAGAAGGTTTAGCGCCAAAGAATTGATGCCTTCAAACTGTGGTGTTAGAGAAGAGTTGTTGTTTTTTGTTTTAATATAAATTTATTTATTTTAATTGGAGGTTAATTACAATATTGTATTGGTTTTGCCATACATCAACATGAATCTGCCACAGGTATACACGTGTTCCCCAACCTGAACCCTCCTCCCTCCTCCCTCCCCATACCATCCCTCTGGGTCGTCCCAGTGCACCAACCCCAAGCATCCAGTATTGTACATCGAACCTGGACTGGCGACTCGTTTCATACATGATATTATACATGTTTCAATGCCATTCTCCCAAATCATCCCACCCTCTCCCTCTCCCACAGAGTCCAAAAGACTGTTCTATACATCAGTGTCTCTTTTGCTGTCTCGTATACAGGGTTATTGTTACCATCTTTCTAAATTCCATATATATGCATTAGTATACTGTATTGGTGTTTTTCTTTCTGGCTTATTTCACTCTGTATAATAGGTTCTAGTTTCATCCACCTCATTAGAACTGATTCAAATGTATTCTTTTTAATGGCTGAGTAATACTCCATTGTGTATATGTACCACGGCTTTCTTATCCATTCATCTGCTGATGGACATCTAGGTTGCTTCCATGTCCTGGCTATTATAAACAGTGCTGCGATGAACACTGGGGTACATGTGTCTCTTTCAATTCTGGTTTCCTCAGTGTGTATGCCCAGCAGTGGGATTGC
>NW_011494861.1:19382344-19382535 GCF_000754665.1 Bison bison bison
TAAATTTATTTATTTTAATTGGAGGTTAATTACAATATTGTATTGGTTTTGCCATACATCAACATGAATCTGCCACAGGTATACACGTGTTCCCCATCCCGAACCACCCCCCCTCCTCCCTCCCCATACCATCCCTCTGGGTCGTCCCAGTGAGCAGTTTTTGTTTTGTTTTTTATTTTATTTTATTTTTT
>NW_011494861.1:19382635-19403572 GCF_000754665.1 Bison bison bison
CCATTCATCTGCTGATGGACATCTAGGTTGCTTCCATGTCCTGGCTATTATAAACAGTGCTGCGATGAACACTGGGGTACATGTGTCTCTTTCAATTCTGGTTTCCTCAGTGTGTATGCCCAGCAGTGGGATTGCTGGGTCATAAGGCAGTTCTATTTCCAGTTTTTAAGGAATCTCCACACTGTTCTCCATAGTGGCTGTACTAGTTTGCATTCCCACCAACAGTGTAAGAGGGTTCCCTTTTCTCCACACCCTCTCCAGCATTTATTGCTTGTAGACTTTTGGATTGCAGCCATTCTGACTGGTGTGAAATGGTACCTTATAGTGGTTTTGATTTGCATTTCTCTGATAATGAGTGATGTTGAGCATCTTTGGACAGCAAGGTGATCAAACCACTCAATACTAAAGGAAATCAACCCTGAATACTCATTGGAAGGACTGATGCTAAAGCTGAAGCTCCCATCCTTTGGCCACATGATGCAAAGAGCTGACTCATTGGAAAAGACCCTGATGTTGGGAAAGATTGAGAGTAGGAGAAGGGGGCAGCAGAGGATGACATGGTTGGATGGCATTACTGACTCGATGGACATGAATTTGAGCAAACTTTAGGAGATAGTGAAAGGCAGGGAAGCCTAACATGCTGCAGTCCATGGGATCCCAAAGAGTCAGACACGACTTAGCAACTGAGCAACAACAATTGTAGAGCACAGGAAACTCTACTCAGCAGTGCTGTGTGGTGACCTAAATGAGAGGAGAATCCAAAAAAGAGGGGGTGTATGCGTACCTATTACTGATTCACTTTGTTGTACAGCAGAAACTAACATAATGTTATAAATCAAATATACTCCAATAAATTTTTTAAATAAAATATTGTTATGTCTGAGGTTGAAGAGAGATCATGGAACATGAGACCAGGTCTGATATGCAGAAAGTACACACTGGAACGGCTGCACTAAGTCCCTACAACAAAGGTCTGCTCTGCATGGTACCTGTGCCATTCTACTCATTGTTCTGAATGCGGCCTCTATCAGATGACCCCACCCTCTCCCCTGGTGATTGACGAAGCACTTCTGGACTGGCTCCAAAGCCTGCAGGTTCAGCAACCTTCCCTGGAAGAAAGGACTGAAAGCCTTTTCCTCCCAGGTCCTCCTGTCCTCCACCTCTGCCTTCCCTCCACATCCACACCAGAACCAAATACATCCCAAAGTTCTCATCCCTCTTCTCTCATGGAAAGACTCAACATCTGTGTCTTGGGAACAGCGCAGCTCATCGCGTGTAGCATTTTGTAAGTTTTGCCCTTAATGTGGGTGCTGGCCTGTCTGACGGTTGTTTCACGAAGAGTAGAGAAGGGTGTTTTACAGCTCAGCTGCTAGGAAGCACAGATGTTGCTGGCGGTGCTGCGGCGAGGTGGTAAAGTCTGTAAGGAAGGTCGGAGAGCATTAATTATCTTCCCACAGCTGTTCATTATCCTGCAGACACCTTGTCTTGCCATCTTGAGGACTGACAACCACATGATTCCAAAGCAAAGCAAGACAGGAGTTTAGAGGGAGGAAGGGAAGAACCACCTGAAGGTTACACTGGAGAGCAACACGCGGAACAGCTTGAGAGGCCCTGCCTCGGCTTCCTGGAGGACCGGGTGATCACTGGGGACTCTGGGATGTGGCCTGGGGCTCGGTCCCAGTCGACCCAGCTGTGAATCCCAGCACAGGCAGCATGTGAAACCCCTCACCCAGGTGCTGGGAAGACCAGCAGGAGGGAAGTTAAGCCTTTTCCTTTTCCAATGTTAGCTTTCAAGTGTTGATAAAAGATACTGATTGGACAAGCCCTGTAACCTCAAATGCAGAACCAATTCAGTCAGAACAGAAGCAGTATTCTCATCCACAATCTGAAGAGAAACATATTAGACCTCAGCATATCTAACCTGCTGAGATGTCGCCCAAGCTCCACTTCATTTTACTCCACACAAGCAAAGCACACACAATAGCCTCAAACACCGACAGAACACTATTCAAGCCGGCACCCGTGAGCTGTAGCCTGCCTGCCGTCACCAACACCTGGTTCTAAGATGGCACAGTTATGCCAGTACCTTAATTCTCCACACGTGGTGGTGGTCCCTTTGGTCCTGGGTCCTCTTCCCAGGGCAAGTGCCTTTCTTGCTTTGAAACTGGCTTCAAACCTCCAACCCTTCATGAAACCCTAAGGTCATAGCAGAAAGATGACTACATCTCCTCACCTAACCCAGTGCCCTACACCCGTGTTCCTCAAGTGATCCACTCAAAAAGGAACCAAACGATGCTGACTGAGTCTCTATCTGCCCAAGCCAGGTAACCATCAAGTGCCCTTGCTCCACAATAAGAAAAGCCACCACAGTGAGAAGCCCGTGCCCCACAACTAGACAGGTGCCCCACTCGCTGCAACTAGAGAAAGCCTGGGTGCAGCAAAGCAGACCCAGCACCATCATAAATAAATAAATTCTTTAAAAATGAATATATAAAGGTTGCCTCCATCCCAGAGCCAGTCAATCACTTCAGCACTTTCCTGGTCCCACATCCCTCATCAAATGGACCAGATCTAGGATTTTTCAAGAGCAAGCATTAAGATCTCTCTGTTTCCACTCCGTTGCCCCCTAAGTGGCAAGTCAGAGGTATCCATGTTTAAGTGGTTTTCTTCTTTTGTCAGTAGTTCCACTTTGGGCATTTTGCTATTTTTATATTATTTATACGGGTGTGATCCTTTTGTGATGATTATCTGTGATTAATCCTTGCAGCTATGGGAAAATCAGTGTAACGGCTTGTACCACATCTAACAAGAGTTGATGGCTGTGTAGCTTTTTTGTGTTAAGCAGCTTTGCAAGTTCACTTTAATTGACAAGAGGAAAAAATAGAGGATATGCAATTAAAAAGGTGTTTATTATTTATTTTTTAATTTATAATTTATAGAAAGTACATATAGAGGAGACCGATAATAAGGCATGCTTTCAGTGGGATCTAATGAATTATGTGGCTTGGTGGCAGGGCCCTAGTGCCCTCCAGCAAAGGCCTTTGCTTATCTCCCTGGTTCTAAGCTGCCAAGAGACTGAGGTCACTCTCTGCCCAGTGAGAGGCAAGAGAAATGCAGAGGTTGTGAGAGTCCCAGGAATTTGATCCCAAACTCCCATTAAAGACAAGGGCTTTGCTCTGCTCAGTCGCTCAGTCGTGTCCAACTCTTTGCAACCTTATGGACTATAGCCGGCCATATCCTCTGTCCATGGGATTTCCCAGGCAAGAATACTGGAGTGGGTTGCCATTTCCTCCTCCAGAGAATCTTCATGACCCAGGGATCGAACCTGCATCTTTTTTGAAGGCTGGATGCATTTAAATGAGCTATCAGTTCAGTTCAGTCACTCAGCCATGTCCGATTCTTTGCAACCCCATGGACTGTAGCCCACCAGGCTCCTCTATCCATGGGATTCTCCAGGCAAGAATACTGGAGTGAGTTTCCATGCCTTTCTCTGGGGGTTCTTCCCAACCCAGGGATCAAACTTATGTCTCCTGGCAGCCAGGTTCTTTACCACTAGCATCACCTGGGAAGCCCGTAAAAGACAAGTGAAGTGAAGTGAAGTTGCTCACCTGTGTCTGACTCTTCGTGACCCCGTGGACTATACAATCCATGGAATTCTCCAGGCCAGAATACTGGAGTGGATGGCCTTTTCCTTCTCCAGGGCATCTCCCCAACCCAGGGATTGAACTCAGGTCCCCTGCATTGCAGGTGGATTCTTTACCAACTGAGCTACAAGGGAAGCCCATAAAAGAGAAGAGCTAATTCTAAATCATCACACTCCATTTCTGACAATATGGGACAGGGAGAAGCCAAGCCCCACCCCACTGCCTGCTCAGCAAAGTGGATGGCTCCCCAAACACCAAGAGGCAAGCACAACTCAGTCCTCACATTTAAAGGGTTAAAGGGGGAGATTTACAGGACTATCTTTCTTCCCCTGAAACATCAAGCAGTTCATATGTACACATTTCTCTCCACTAAGACCTAATTTTCTACCATTTCCCTTGATTTGCAGCTCCCTTTTCCCCATTTCCTTGATTTAATGCCCAATTATTTTTTGTCCCATTGCCAGTAAAACAAAATATTTCATAACTGCTTCTGTGAGGTTTTTGGATACTGCCTTAAACATATGACTTACATACCTTCTATTGCAAAATTTAGAGAAATCGAGGGAACATCTAGTTACGAGTTCTACATTTTTCTCACCCAGCTGACCTAAGCTTGACGCTGAAAAGCACAAAGCTATACTTTAACTGATTTCCTGTGTCTTCTCTCGCAGCTTCCACTCAGCATCCTTGCTGTCAGCTGAGAGCAGGGATGTTGAGACCTACCTTCTTCCACTTCTCCAGCCTCCTTTCCCTCCTCTGAACATGAAGGAACATAAGTGGACAGAGAACTAGCGGGCAGTCAGGAGGTTGGCGTTGGGTTGCATACCTGTCACCAACGGACTGCAGCCTCAGCTGGCTCAGCTCAGTAATTTGGTCCTTAGCTACCTCAGCTATAGAACAGGGATTTGAATCAAATCACTTCTCATTCTCTTACAGCTCTGAAAACTCTAAATTCCTTTCCGTGTCCTAGAAACAGAAATTAAACACCCAGACTTATGGGTCTGGTTTCGGTATTCGAGGAGGGAGAAAATAAAACATCAAGAGGCAAGTCTTCTCTACTATTAAAATCCTTTTTCTCTACTTAAGCCTCTTTTGGCCTAATTTTCACATGCACAGAGACAAGGCCAGTAGGACAGAAAGGAATCTCACCAAAGTTGTCTCTGCTTTGTGTGACAATCCCACTTCTTTTCCTGCTCATCCTGCTTTCTGGCTTACTGCTCTGTTTGCAATAAAAAGCTAAAATAACTTTGTTTTGAGAAATACATACAAACTTCATGAAAGTTGTAAAAACACTGGAGACAGTTTGGGGTATCCAAAAAACCATATTGCCAAACCTGCTCTGGAAATGTCATAGGATATGACCATGCAATTCCAGGTCTGCTAATAAGAAAACATGAACCTGTTAGTCATTCAGTTGTGTCCGACTCTGCGACTCCATGGACTGTAGCTCACCAGGCTCCTCTGTCCTTGGAATTCTCCAGGCAAGAATACTAGCATGGATAGCCATTCCCTTCTCCAGGGGATCTTCCTAATCCAGGGGCCATCCAGGTGTCCTGCATTGCTGGCAGATTCTTTATGGACTGAGCCACTGGGGAAATCCCTCTGCTAATAAAAAGGGGCCACCTCTTATTCAAAGCAAAACTTCCCTGCGTCAGCCTTCAGGTTCTGTCACATCTGACATCAGGCACCTGTTTGATTTCCACCACCCAGAGAGGGCATCAGCCAAGGGTCCAGGGCTGGGATAGGGTTCTATAGAGGGCACTTCCTTCTAGAGACAAGATCTAGAGGGGCAACCAAGACAGAGCTCCTGAAAAGATGAGATTCAAACCGAAGTTCAGAGACCACAAGAGGCAAGGAAGCCAGAAGTTCAAAACTGGGTAGAGAAAGCCCAAAGGGAAACTAGATTGGACTATGTATGAAGGGATTCCCATGAGCACCAAGACGAGAGGGAAGCCTGGCCAAATTACCAGGCCCAGGCTCAGAAGCAGTCGGGTTATATTGCACATCAATCACATTAGCCGTTGCTGAAGGGCCTAATACATTTTGTTCCCACCTGGGACAAACCAGCTCTCAAGTGCCTGGGGTTTCCAAGGTGACTGCTATAAACCATGATGGTATTAATATTTACTTTGTGGGGACAGGCAAGGATGGAATCAAGAAGATTCTGGAAAGAGAGTGGTTTGACCACACAATGTTCCCCCCAGACGAACCCCCTGCCTGCCGCATGTCTATCTCCAATGTATCTCTAATTCCCAACCAAAGGAGCTCTGGAGCTTAAAGGCACCAGGATGAATACAGGGGAAGCCTCAGGGACCCTGGTAAGATTTTTCTAGATCTTCTAGATTTTTTTCCTAGAACTGGTGAAATTTTTCTCCATTGTGGGGCCTACTGAAAGCCTGGAGGCCCAGTTTCGGAATGTCCAGGTCAGAACTGCAGATGCTAGTAGAGCTCATTGTGTGCAGATCACACACACACACACACACACACACACCACGCACACACACACACACACACACCACGCACACCACGCACACCAGCAGGGGAAAGTCTATATCTGTCCCCAGTGAGGAAACCCAAAGGACAGGTGAGCTAAGTTCTCTCTGCTCTCAGGTCAGATGGGCACAAGGAGACCAGGAAGAAAAAAGCATCTTTCTAGAGTTCAGCTGTGATGCTGGTCCTCAGGGGTAAAGATCCCTTGGCCTCTCTCCAGAAACCTCCACCTAACCTAACAATCTCCAACAACCACACCTGAGCCTCAGGAGAAGGCAAGGAGAAACAACAGAACATCCAGCAGCTAAGAAGGTGTGATCACATTGAACAGCATAGCCCTGCCCTGTATGAGCTTCTACTGTAGGAAGAAATTAGAATCACAGCAAAAGTTGTTCATTTCCATCGATTCTAAAAAGAAATGGGATAATTTTATCACAATGAAGGAAGGCTTCCACTAGAATGATACATTAAACCTTCCCAAAAAAGTAAAATAAAATAAAAATAAACTATTGTGGGGGAAAAAAAAAACCACCCTTTTTTATCAAAAGCAAGTGGAGTTACTCACAACTCTCTTCCACAAGTAGGAAATGGGCATTTCCCTCTTTCATATTTCCTGATGAAATTTTTTTCTTGAAATTTTTTAAGTTAATAAAATAAAGGGATAGGGCCAAGGAAGACTTCGTCTTTTGTTGTTCCTAGCTTTTTACTACATCAGGTATAACTGTAATGCAAAGGAGCTGCTTTCATAAAGGCAACAAAAATTTATATAGCCAAATGAACATAGTTGATGGTATGTTGCTGCTGCTGCTAAGTCGCTTCAGTCGTGTCTGACTCTGTGCGACCCCAGAGACGGCAGCCCACCAGGCTCCCCTGTCCCTGGGATTCTCCAGGCAAGAACACTGGAGTGGGTTGCCATTTCCTTCTCCAATGCATGAAAGTGAAAAGTGAAAGTGAAGTCACTGAGTCATGTCTGAGTCTAGCGACCCCATGGACTGCAGCCTACCAGGCTCCTCCGTCCACGGGATTTTCCAGGCAAAAGTACTGGAGTGGGGTGCCATTGGGGCTAATAAATAACACCTCTTTCTTCAACCCCTGGAGATTAAAACCAAATGAGAGGGCTTCTCTAGTAGATCAGTGGTAAAGAAGTCGCCTGCTAATGCAGGAGACAAGGGTTCAAGCCCCAATCCAGGAGGATCCCTCATGCCATGAAGCGACTAAGCTTGTGCATCACAACTACTGAGGCTGTGCTCTAGAATCCCAGAGCCACAACCGCTGAGCACAGTACTGAAGGCTGCGTGCCCTAGAGCAAGCCTATGCTCCACAGCAGAAGCCACTGCATTGAGAAGCCTGTGCACAACTACAGAGTAGCCCCCGTTCACTGCAGCTAAAGAAAAGCCTGTGCAGCAATGAAGACACCAGCACAGCCAAAAGTAAATAGTAATAAATAAAACACTAAATTAGAGAAATACACTGAGTCCTAAAGATAGAATTCAAAATATTGCCAAGTTTTTTGACCATGAGGTTTTAGATCTGTGGCCAGGAGGGCTTGCTAATACTTTATCTCCAAGTTAATCAGACCCACACATGAAGACCTCTCCAGGGCAGGCGTCTCACTTCAGGGCCAAGAGATCTGGCATATCTGAAAGTTGAGCCCGAAGGGGCTGAGCCATGCATGTCTGGTCCTCCCTAAGTTACCAGTCTTCTCCCTAAGTCACCATTAGTCTCAGTTATTCTTTGCCCCCTGGGAGGAGTGCAGGAGGCATGGATTAGCCAGTAACGCTACTCTAGAGGTAGCTCTTCACATAGATACATGAAGTCAGGGGAAGACACCTCCTCTGCCCACAATCCAATAACCATGTCCTTCAAAGTGGACCTGTTGGTACATTAACACTTATATGTGGAATCTAGAAAAATGGTACAGGTGAACCTGTTTGCAGAGCAAGAATACAGATGAAGATGTAAAGAATGGATATGTGGGTACAGAAGGAGAAGGGGCAGGTGGGATGAACTGGTAGACTGGGTTTGACCTAAATACATGGAGAAGGGGGTGACAAAGGGTAAGATGGTTGGATGGCATCACTGACTCAATGGACATGAGTTTGAGCAAATTCCAGGAGATAGTGAAGGACAGGGAAGCCTGGCATGCTACAGTCTATGGGGTTGCAAAGAGTCAGATGCAACTTAGCGACTGAACAACAAGAACAACACAACCATGTGTACAATAGATGGATGGTGGGAATCTGCCGTATATGACCCAGGGAGCTCAGCTGAGTGCCCTGTGATGACCTACATGGGTAGTATAGTGGGGGGTCAAAGATGGAGGGAATAGATATGTATACATATAGCCGATTCACGTCACTGCACAGCAGAAGCTAACACAACATTGTAAAGCAATTATACTTCAACTTTAAAAAGTGGATCCTTTGGGACAGAGTCTTTTTTTTTCAGTGCTACAATTGTTAGAATATTTTTGAGATCCTCTTTAAGAATCCTATTCAGAGCCTGTAGCTATTCTTTCAATACCTTTCATTATAAGAACGTTTCATATCTGAAGGTTAGACAGTCTAAAGTCATTGGAGTAAAGCAGGTAGAAACATTTTGGGTCAATATGAAGGTGACGGTGGAGAGATGAATGTGGTTTTCTTGTATGACATACAAACTGATGCTGAAGTCTGATCAATGTTTGTATGCAATGACACACCCTGGGCATGAGGGTATGGTTACCAGGGTGATACTTTCTGAAACTAAAAATCAGAACTTATGATCCGACAAACACTTTTTAAGCCACTTCCATATTTAAGAAGCCATTTTGCAAATATAACTTAGATGCTGAAATATTGTACTTTCTGACATATGTCAATTTTTTATGAACAGACTCAGATGAGATTTTGATGAAAACCTTTGCATTATCAATTCTAAACACACAATTGGTGTGTGTAAAGTACTTACCAGTTGATAACATTGAAGAAGGCAGTTTTCCATTTCACAAAATTGTGGTATATTTATGTAAAAAAAAAAAAATTACATTCATTGCTTTACAGTAAAACCTCAGATGTGAACAATGGTAAGAGTGTTCATACTGACGCTTACCAAGAAGCCCAAAAAGCTGTACCAGCTCAGCTGTTCATCAGAGAGAGGACTAAGCTAAAAATGAATAAACCATTTTTAACCATACTTTAGTCTCAGAAGAGGGATTCATCATGTTTTCTACTACATTTACATTTTCCATTGCTTTGCAATTAATTTTGTGAGACAGCCTCTTCTACAGGGCTGGAAACAAGTGATGGGATTCAAAAGGCAGATAGAAGAAGGTGAGGCATTAAAAGGCAATTAGAAGTTAAAGAGCCAAGAGCAGGTTCAAGGGCCCCCTCTGAAAAATCCCTGGTGGTAAGAGGGCTTGTCCCTTCCAGTGGAGAGGGCAGCCAGGCACAGGGATCAGAGGAAGGACTAAGCCTTGGGAAAGCAGGCAGGGCTCAGTTTGATGAGCAGAAAGAAATAGGGGCTTTTCCCTCCACCTCCTCATAAGGAGGGTAAGACAGGGAGAAGGGGGAGGGAAGGAAGCTGGTAGGAAGCCCAAACAAATGACAGCTCTGTAATACAGGCTTTAAGAAACCGTAAGAAATATGGGACTCACTCATCTCAGAGAATTGTGACATTTAGAAAATAGCTCCCAGCACAGCCGGGCCTGGTGGTCCCATCTGCATCGCATGAGAAAGGAACACGGAGGCCCCCAGGGCCACGTTACCGTAACAAACTGCTCTTCTGTGGCAGCCGGGAGGACTCCCATCAGAACTTCAGACTGTTCGCCCCTCTGCTCGGAAGAGATTTTCACTATCGTCCGGAAGACAGGAACAGCTGGGCTGTTAAAGTCAACAGGCTCCCACTTCCACACCAAGCAGATTGTGTCATAATTGGAAATGTGAAATTCACCTTCCGCTGCGTAGATGTTTAAGGCAGGGTGAGGGCTGTCTGCCATCGCCTCCAGACCCCAGGAAGGGCTAGTCCCAGACCTGAGTAAATGCTCCAGCCTTGTGGGCAAGGAGATGGGGCCACGGCCACTGCTAGGATGGGCTCAGAAGCCCTGTTGAGGGTGGGGGAGGGTGGCCAGTAAAGGAGACAGGAGGATGCAGCAGAGGCTAGGACCAAAACACAGCTTATTCACCACACAGCCTTACACCTGAAGTGTCCTCACTGACCCCCTCTACCTGGCTATGAAAATCTTTCTGTCCTCCAGGGTTCAGCTCAAATCCTGCCTGTTCCCTGAGACATCCTGGCCACCTCGAGGTACCCTCCCTTCTCTGAGGTGAAGTCCGATTATGCCTACACATGGACACTCCCTGGAACCCAGAGGAGTCTTCCAGGTAGAGGGTCCTCAAACTTTAGGATCTAACGCCAGATGATTCGATGTGGAGCTGATGTAATAATAGAATAAAGTGCCCAATGCATGCCTGCTAAGTCGCTTCAGTCATATCCAACTCTTGCAACCCCATGGACTGTGGTCTACCAGCCTCCTCTGTCCATGGGAGTCTCCAGGAAAGAATACTTTCCTCCTTCAGGGGATCTTCCTGACCCAGGGATCAAACCCATGTTTCCTACAGCTCCTGCATTGCAGGTGCGTTCTTTACCACTGAGCCACCAGGGAAGCCACCAAAGTGCCCAATAAATGTAATGTATTTGAATCATCCTGAAACCATCCCCTACCTGCTGTCCATGCAAAATTGTCTTCCATGTCCCTTGTGCCAAAAAGTTGGGGACCACTGTTCCATGGGACCAAGCCCTCTTTCCCTAAGCTGCCTTTTCCTTCCTTTTCCTTCAGTCCTTGTCTCTTTTAACTCCTTCCTAAAGTTCCCCTTCTTCCTTTCTCTCCCCTCTAAACCACTCAGAACCACCCCTCCCCACACATCACATAGACCCAAGTCCTCGTGGGTAGCTCCTAAATTGCTCTGGCTCTGCTCACTGTCATGAGTCAAAGATGGGTCTCCTCTGCCCCCAGTTCCTGCTGCTGGGCATGGTGGCGGGGGGCCCTCTGGGTCCCTGTGGAGGAGGAAGGTTTCCGGGTCTACCATTCCAGTTTGCCATTTGCTCTTTCCCCGAATATGTATCTAAACATACCAGACATCTGAAACTGTAAAGATTTATTCCCTGCCAAAATCCTTAAAGAGGGCTACTACGGAGACACGTTTTTCCTGTGAATGTAATTTTGAACTAATTTTTCTGCCAACAGCCTTTGTCCTCTCCCAATCTTCCTGCACAGTGAAAGATACTGCGCCAAGTTTGTCCTCTTCAATTCCTGTGTTTCTGTCTGGCTTGTTTGGGAGGTGGAGGTGAAGAGGCTAAGTAAACTTTCCTATCAGCCAAAAAGTTGGATTTTCTTTCTCCCCATTTAGAGTGCAAATTCCTTTTTCCCCTACAGGATCTAACATAGCAACAGGCACATGGAGTTACTTCAGAGCGAGTTAGGCGGCAGAACTGGGACCCAATCCCAGGTGTGGTGGGCTCCAGACTTCCATATCACCTCAGCTCCACATCCCGTGCCACCCTCTGTTCCATGGTGTTCCATGGCTGGGCTTACCAGAAGACCCTCTGGTAAAACAAATAAGATATTTAGGGTCTGGGGACTGGAGGACAGGGGTGTCCACAGCCAGCAAGTCCCGTCACCTATCCTTGCCAGTCCTTCTGGGCATGGTCTCTCAGCAAGGATCCAGGCCCTCAGGTGAAGAGGTGGCTTCCTCGGCCATTTAACATCTATGGCAATGTTATCAACCACCCTGTCCTAGCCTTTGCCAAGAAGCTGGAGCCCCAGCCAATACCCAGCCTGTGGCCAGGGAGAGCGGGTGAAGAGACCAGTCCAGGAACCCTACTTCCCCATTATAATTGGGTTGAGAGTAAGAACAGGAAGCATAAAAAATTTATATTCTTTCCTATTGACAAGAATCATGCCACAGAGTCAGTCTAGCCAGCCACAGCGGCCCTAGATATCAAGACTGAGACTTTATACTAGGTCCACAGACAGAGGCTTTCATGCATTTTTTTTTTTTTTTTTTTTAGCTTTACAACCCTTTTTTTCCAGTCACCTCTTACCCAGAGCCCTCAAATAGAAAAGCAGTAAAAATGGTAGAAATGAGAGAGGGGTCCCTGAGAACCAACTCTGGTTGGTTCTCTGTCTTGGTCCTCTTCCCAACTCAATTTCCCCCCACCTTCTCCCTCAGCCCCACCCTGGAGTCCCCAGAGCACGCTGGAGAGGAGCATTCTGAGAACTCTGGCATCGAAGCAGTCAGTCAGGCAGCCGTGGGGGCCGGGGAAGGCCAGGCAGACAGAAGAGTTGGCCGGCAAATCTGTTCTGCACATGGACCCTTGAAGTGAGCTCCTTTTGTTTCTGGAGAGCGAACAATGGCCTAGGGATCAGAACGAAAGCTGACACAGACCTGTCAACATCTCTAGCATTCAGAGCCTTTAAATATTCAAACACCAAGATTCTGAAGGATCGTTGACTTTTCTCTTCATTTTTTTTCCCTCCAAATGTCAACAAAGACCACTTTTGCTGAGTGAAGAGTCTGGCCTTTTTCCTGATGAAAAACAAAAGAGGTAATGTGAGAGAGAAGGCGAGTTTTGTTTTTTTGTTTTGTTTTTTCAAAAAGGAGTATAAAGGATGAGGATTCTTGACTGTTCGGAAGGAGAGAACCAAAACAGAGAGAGAGAGAGAGAGAGGGGCTCGGAGAGTTACAGCCCAAAAGCCCCCCAAGTGTTGAAGTTTGGTCATGCCCTTCACTTCACAGATAAGTCAACTGATGCCCCTAGAAGTAAATAGAGTCAGGCTAGGTCATAAAGCCAAGCTAAAATAATAATAATAATTAAAACTGGAGCTCACTGTTTCTGGTAACTGCTTTTCACATGGGGAATGTTTTTAAAAGGGAAAGGCAGTAAAGGAATTGTCCTCCAATTAAATAAATGTTAAAAAACAAAAGAAGAAAGAAGGAAAGGGAAAGGGGATTCTCCCAGACTAAGGAGAAAAAACTCACAGCCCTGAATTAACTCTATCCTCAAGCATTCACTGAGTCCCTACTCTGTGTAACTGTCTGCCCTGGGGGCTAAGGATTAGAGATGAATAGGACATGGTCTCAAGGACCCCACCAGCCAGTGGGTGAGGCAGGCGGATCACAGTGACTGCAACACAACCTAGTAAGTGTCATGACTGTGCCGTGTGGGTGTTGTTGTGGGGATGGCAACAGGACCAGATCCATAATTTATGGGCCTCAGAGTGAAATAAAAATGCACAGTCCTTTATTTTTAAATTCTTTACAACTTTAAGATGGTGACAGCAGAGCATTCCATGAAACGCAGGGCCCTTCTGAGCCTGGGGCCCTGCATGACTGTGCAGGGGAAGCCAGGCCTGGGTGTCAGGAAGCACTTCACAGAGGAGATGCCTCCATAGAAAAGTCTGAAAAGACAAATGTCACCAGCAGATGAACAGGAAGAACAATTCAGAAAAAGATAGCGGCATGTCTACAGGCACGGAGGGGTAGGAGATGCACTGTATTTGAGACACTGACACAAGGTCAAGAAGGTCAGCGTCTGCAAACTGGGTGGGAGAGAAAGGAGGAAGGAGGCTGGCAAGGGAGCAGACCCCAAACATCAAGGTTCTTTTAGCCCACTTAAGAGCAACATAGATTGAGACACTTTAGTTCAAGTTGCGCTAAGTCGCTCAATCATATCCAATTCTTTGCAACCCTCTGGACTGTAGCCTGCCAGGCTCCTCAGTCCATGAGATTCTCCAGGCAAGAATACTGGGGTGGGTTGCCACTTCCTTCTCCAGGGGGTTCTTCCCAACCCAAGGATCAAACCTGTGTCTCTTACATTTCCTGCACTGGCAGATGGGTTCTTTACCACTATCACCACTCATACTGGGTAGTTTTTTTGTGGGTATTGGTGAATCATTGAAGCTGCCCCAGGGATAAGTTCTAGTGGGTAATTTAGGGGGAAAAAAATTGGGCAGCAGGAGGAGTGTGGACTAGAGGAGAGGAAACCTGAAGCAGCTCCTAAATCAGGAGGTCAGCACAATAATCCAGACAGCAACCAAAGAGGAAACACCCAGAGGGCATCCAAATACTAACTATATCCAAATACTAAAGAACAAGCTCCTGACTGGAGAGGGAGATTTCAGGCTCCTGCACAGGGACCACTGAGTTCTTGAATGCAGATGCAGTTACCTGGAGAGAGAGAGAGAAAGCCCTGAAACAAAGATGCATGAGGAAGAAAGAGTCTTCCAAGGAGGGGTGTTAGAAGTACGAGGTCGACTGAGAGAGGAAATCACATTACTCAAGAGACAAAAGAGGGGGGTTTCCCTGGTGGTACGGGGTTAAGAATCTGCCTTCCAATGCAGGGGATGCAATTTCAATCCCTGGTCTGGAAAGATCCCACAGGCTGCCGGGCAAATAAGCTGGTGCGCCACAACTACTGAATCCAGGGTCTCTGGAGCCCGCGTGCCATGATGAGAGAGCCTGCATGCCTGAATGAAGAGCTTGCCCACTGCAAGACCCAACGCAGCCATAAATAAATAGATAAGACAAAAGAGTTTCAGGGAGGAGGGGGTGGCCCACTTTAAACTAACAAGAGTAAGATGAGGACTATAGTGGCTGAGAGAACAGAGGAAAGAGACACAGGTGTAACATCCAAAGATGTAGACATAGTCGGTCGTTGTTTCCTGGACCACAGCAGTCTAGAAGAGCACATGGACAAGGGAAGGCTCTGAATCTGCCTGTCCATCTGCCCTGCGGCAGGTCCACTGCCTCATCCCAGGTTTTCCGGGGGCTGCAGCAGCCTGGTTTCCCCTAGAACTGGAGCAGAGACGCTCCTTCCCCCACTCACTCACTCACGGCTACCATATGCCCCTGCAAGAGGCGCCAGGGGCCACAGCTGACCTTGAGGATGACATGGGGCTGTGCATCTGCCTCGTGGCCACCTTCCCTCGTCCTCACATTGACGCAGTCATCCACCTCATTGCTAGCCATACCCTCACCTCTGCAGCTGCCAAGCTATTCGCACTGTGGTTACACTACTGCTACCAATCTTGAAACTTTCACGAGGCCCCAGATAGGAAGGCCTTCTCCCCCCTGCCCCTGCATGTTAGAACTCAGCAGTACTTTTCTTTTACTTTCCCTGCATAACAAATAGCTCATCTGTCTTAGTACTCAGTACAAGTTTCCTATAAAGACCCACTCAGGTATCAGTAAGCAAGGTCCATACAACATCACAGGAAATTTACCTGGCTCCCTGGCTCTCAGGCAGTGGACAGAGCTCCCCTGAGCCTCAGAGCTCCCGCACTAGGCACACGGCCTAGAAGATCAACACAGAGCGTCCGTTAGCTGAGCTCCTGCTGGGTGCCTGGTGTTTCACACCTATTGTCTTGTTTGCTTCTCAATTCAAGCCCGTGAGGTACATTGTCCTGTTCCCCAGAAAAGGTAAACCAGGTCAACCAATGGTTGTATACCAGGACAAGGACTATTCAGGTCCCCCCGACCATGTCTGGAGGGAGAGGCCTTTATGCAGTCTTTTGTACTTTTCCATATCTTGAGCAATAATAGGAATCTGGCCTTGCCTCTTTCCAAAGATAGCAGAATAAGAATCAACCCACAGAACCTTTTCTCATTCTTGGCTTCCCACTCACTGGCTACCAGCCAGATTGTGGAAAAGGGACAGGCCAAATTGACTATGGTCCAAGGCCTCCAAAAGAGATATCTCTCATGACCCTGAAACAGCCAGGTGGTCTCACTCCCAGGAAGGCTTCCTGTTGTTCTCTGAGTGTGCGGGACACACCCACATGCACGCACACACATACACACACCCTCCTTCCTGCCCAGAGATAAACCACAGATGGAACCCACATCGTATTTGAAAATGCAAGCCAGTCCTCCACCCTGGTTCTGGCTTGTTTACAGTTGGCGTTGCTTCAGATTTGGCCTCCATCCATTCCGACTGGCTGATGCTCATGCCATATCTGTTGGCTAAATATTTTTTATATCAGCCTTGATTCTGGAGACAATGAGATCCAGACAGGTTAAGTAATATTCTCATGGACACTCAGCTGTTAAATAGCAGAGCCAGCTTTCGCAACCAGCTCTATCTCACTCCATAGCCTCTTGCTCTTAGCCCCAATGCTCTGTACACCGTGCCTCTCACTGCCAGAGTGCCTATAGGGTTAGCATGTAGATAGACCCCCAGTGTTCTCCCAAACATGCTTAGGTAGTCCATCATGGAAATTCAAAGTCAACTCTGTTTGGAAGCTTGGGTATATACAACAAGGCAAGAACTCTAGGGAAAGGCAAATGATGAATCCCATTTTTTACAAATCTCATGAATTTCAGAGAAGCCCTCTAGTTGGGTGGATGAGCCAAGGTTTTTTCATTCTCTGAACTGGATTACTAGTTCCTGAGCAGTGCCCGTAAATCAACATGCTTTCAGTTTCTAGGCCTTTGTTTGTGTTACTGTATGCTTTTTAAATCCTCAGCTTGTTAGAAGGTGACCCTCCTGAGTTCAGGGCAGTGGACCAGCCTACATACTACCCAGACAAGAGGAGATACTGAACCGAAACAGATGCAAGTAGCCAGACCTCTGCTCTCCTGTGAAATAATGTCCAGGAAGCAAAAAGCAAGGCACAGGCATCTCAGCAGCACTGCCCAGCAGGCTGAGGGGATGGGAACAATGAGTGCTTTGTTTTCTGCTCTTCTCTACCCCTTTGAGTCCAAAGGGGCAGTGGTTCTCAAAGCATGGCCTGGAGCAGCAGCAGCAGCAGCATCACCTGGAAACTCATGAGAAGTGCAAATGCTCTAGCCTCACATCGTAACTACTAAACCAGTGTTTTAACCAGCCCATCTGCTGATTCTGATGTGCACTAACATTTAAAAGCCACTGCACTAGAAGTCTGCAAAGATTCAAAGTTACAATAATCTGTCACTTTGATTAATAGAAATTAGGAACCATAAGCCTTTCTAGAGGTAATGTGAAACAAGCATGAACTTCAGAGTCAAGTAATTGTGGGACTGTATCCCATCTCCACCACTTACTAGCCATGTGACTTTCAGTACATCACTTCACATTTCTAAGAATTCTTTTCAACATCTGTACAATGGAAATCATAAAACCCAGCACAATGCCTGGCATACGAATGTGCTAAACAGAAAGTAATAATTTTCATGATGCTTCATGGTTTCCTTTGTGGCTCAGATGGTAAAGAATCTGCCTGCAATGCAGGAGACCCAGGTTCCATCCCTCCTGGGTTGGGAAGATCCCCTATAAGAGGGCATGGTTACCCACTCCAGTATTCTTGCCTGGAGAACCCCACAGACACAGGAGCCTGGTACACTACAGTCCATGGGGTTGCAAAGCGTCAGACACGACTGAGCTACTAACACTAACACTTCATGTCCATCAGCAACTGCGCACAGCAGCCAAATGCTATTGAGTTTCTTCCTCTCCTGTAAGTAGACTACAGGGAACATCCACCCAAGGGGAGGGATGGGCAGACTGGAGAGCCAGGTGGGGAGAGTTTCAACCTTCAGTGGTTCCATGTGTGCTCAGAGAGAATAACAGGATCACAGTGATCTGATGAGCACAGTTGGGGAGCAGTACATTCGAGGCCCAGTGCCAGATCTCCGGGGACAGACCGTCACCATGGAAAAGCTGACTCTCCTTCATGCCGACACTCCTATAAGTAACCATCCCTTTGAGAAACCGAAGTGTAGCGCCAAACTCTAATTACCACGAGCAGAGTAGGGCCACCAAGCAAACCACACAGCACCCAACCCACATCTTCCCAGAACAGGACTGTAGGAGGGGACAGGAGGCAAAGAATCAGGGGCAGCGTGGACCCCTGACACAAGGTCAGAAGGTAGGAGATGTGTGGAGGTAGCTTGCAGCAGAGCTTACCAACTTTAATATGTGGCTAATTCACTCATTAAAATGCAAATTCTGAATCAGCAGTTCTGGGATGGTGCCTGAGACTCTGCATTGTTGCCAGCTCCCAGGAAAGGCTACACTTCCAATAGCCCTTTTGAACGATAAAAACAGTGAGGAGCCAACTCATTGGTAAAGATGCTGGTGCTGGGAGAGATTGAAGGCAAAAGGAAAAGGGGGCGACAGAGGATGAGATGGTTAGATAGTATCACCAATGCTACGGACATGAATTTGAGCAAACTCCAGGAGGTAGTAGAGCACAGAGGAGCTTGGTGGGCTGCAGTCTATGGGGTCAACTTAGCAACTGAACAACAACAGTGTTTACCATGGAGTTTAGAAGTTTGGATTCCAGTTCTGATCCAGCTTGTGTGGCACAGGGGCCCTGAGAAAGTCACTTAACCTCTCTGAACCTGTTTCCTCATCTGTAAAATGGAAAAGTTGATGTTTACTGCGCTGAATTCTAAGAACTTCAGATGATAATATATATATTAGTCTAGCATAGTGCCTGCTGCTTGGTACTCCCTTGAGAGATGGTAGCTGTGGTGAACATCACCTGTAAGGCCAGAAACACAAAGGGGTGAGGGCTGCACACTCTTAAGCTGGACTGTGAGAGGACCTAGGGTTTGGTGGTGCTTTGATCAGGTTGCTAGGATTTCCCAGCTGGCTCTCTAAATTATTCTCTAGCCCCTCTGCCTTTTCAGCCCTGAAACCTGGGCATTCCCAGGCTTAGCCTTTGATTCTCTGTGCTTCTCTCTCCTCCCCAACTCTGGCCTCAGCCCCATTCCAGCTCCAGTTCTCACCCTCGAGGAGAGAGGTTGTTGCTCAGTCACTAAGTCATGTCTGACTCCTTGCAACCCCATGGACTGCAGCATGCCAGGCTCGTCTGTCTTCCACTATCTCCCAACATTTGCTCAAGTTCATGTCTGTTGAGTTGGTGACATTATCTAACCATCTCATTCTCTGCTGCCCCTTCTCTTTTTGCCTTCAATCTTTCCCAGCATCAGGGCCTGTTCCAATGAGTCGGATCTTCTCATCAGGTGCTTTGTATTCTTGATTCCCCTTCTTGATCCTCAGTCCTACTTTTCCTCCGTCTCTGCTTGGAATCCCATTGTCTATTCTATTCAGCTTGCCTAGATTCAGCGTCCTCATCTGATTACTCCACAAATCAGCACAGCTGCTTGCTCCCCTGCCTCTGCCAGAGCTCTCAGCTTCTTAGCTTAGACATCCCTTGTCCAGGCAGCCTCCCCTGGTCAGGCGGGATGAGATGCCCTCCATGTGCTCCAGCAGCACCCGGCACACACGCCTAGAATAGCAGTGACCCTACCATGCTGTCCTTTCCCGTGCATTTGGCCCTCTCCACCGCTGCACAGGGACCTCCTGGAGGGTTGGATCCCTTGTCTTCACCACCTGTGATCCCCAGGGCGTGACACACAATGGCTTAAATTCCAACCTGACAATCCCTCTTTACCCAGGAAATTCCCGAGGAAGCTGGGCATGCAAGAAATAATGGCACGCTAGGATGGGAGGAATCACTATTACTGGGCCACTGTTCAGTCCCACCACAGTAGAACTGATACCCACTGGGGTTCTTGGTTTTCCCCAATCAATAGAAATTGATAAGAGGCCAGACAAGAAATTCAGGCAAGGCTTTATGGAGGCTCCTGCGGCTGCAGGAGGCAGAAGAACAAGTAACAGGTTCCCTGGCTCACTCCCCAGGGGTGGTGAGGGGTGAGCTGGTTCCCTATATGGGGTGAGCACAGGGGGTGGGTCCAGGCGTTGGGCCAAGGGCTGGCTTAGGCGGTTTAAGTACAAGGAGACATGCACAGTACCCTGATTTTGCTCTTGGCTCTTCAGAAACGGCGATTGGGGTTTTTTGGACCTTTTGTATCTTATTGTCCCAAATTTGTCATGGCTACATGTGCTCCCAGTTATTTTTCAGCTCAGTTCAGTTCAGTCGCTCAGTCGTGTCTGACTCTTTGCAACCCCATGAATCACAGCACTCCAGGCCTCACTGTTGATCACCAATTCCCGGAGTTCACTCAGACTCATGTCCATCAAGTCAGTGATGCCATCTAGCCATCTCATCCTCTGTCATTCCCTTCTCCTCCTGCCGCCAACCCCTCCCAGCATCAGAGTCTTTTCCAATGAGTCAGCTCTTCTCATGAGGTGGCCAAAGTACTGGAGTTTCAGCTTTAGCATCATTCCTTCCAAAGAAATCCCAGGGCTGATCTCCTTCAGAATGGACTGGCTGGACCTCCTTGCAGTCCAAGGGACTCTCAAGAGTCTTCTCCAACACCACAGTTCAAAAGCATCAATTCTTCGGCACTCAGCCTTCTTCACAGTCCAACTCTCACATCCATACATGACCACAGGAAAAACCATAGCCTTGACTAGACGAACCTTTGTTGGCAAAGTAATGTCTCTGCTCTTGAATATGCTATCTAGGTTGGTCATAACTTTCCTTCCAAGGAGTAAGCGTCTTTTAATTTCATGGCTGCAGTCACCATCTGCAGTGATTTTGGAGCCCCCAAAAATAAAGTCTGACACTGTTTCCAGTGTTTCCCCATCTATTTCCCATGAAGTGATGGGACCAGATGCCATGATCTTCGTTTTCTGAATGTTGAGCTTTAAGCCAACTTTTTCACTCTCCTCTTTCACTTTCATCAAGAGGCTTTTGAGTTCCTCTTCACTTTCTGCCATAAGGGTGGTGTCATCTGCATATCTGAGGTGACTGATATTTCTCCTGGCAATCTTGATTCCAGCTTGTGCTTCTTCCAGCCCAGCATGTCTCATGATGTACTCTGCATAGAAGTTAAATAAGCAGGGTGACAATATACAGCCTTGATGTACTCCT
>NW_011494861.1:19403756-19420603 GCF_000754665.1 Bison bison bison
CTTTACTAGCATGTGAGATGAGTGCAATTGTACAGAGTTTGAGCATTCTTTGGCATTGCCTTTCTTTGGGATTGGAATGAAAACTGACCTTTTCCAGTCCTGTGGCCACTGCTGAGTTTTCCAAATTTGCTGGTATATTGAGTGCAGCACTTTCACAGCATCATCTTTCAGTTATTTTTAGTCCCCTATAATATCTTTGTATTTTGTTGCTCAAGGAGATGTTTGTCCAGGTGCAAGAACTGCAGCAAAGTGTCCCAGGTCCCAGGTTCCAGCCTGTCTCAGAATTCAGATGGAGCTAACTGAGCATCAGGTTCAGGCTGGGAATCCAAGTGTAGGCTCTTGGCTCTCCCTAGCCTGAATCCAGACTTTGGGAGTCATTACCTCTGGCTAGTCCCATAGGAAAGAAACCCAGAACCTCGATGAGAATGCCCCGGAGGGGAGAGGATGTATGGAAGAGGAAGGGAAGTGGAACAAAGGAAGGGGAGGAGAGTGGAGGGAGCAGAAATGGAAGGAAAAGGGAAAAGAAAGAAGGGAGGAGGAAGGGAGGGAGGAGGAGGCAGAGGAGGGAGAGAAAGACGTTCCTCCACATCTTCTTGCCCTCCCTCTCAGCACTTTGTGAAATACATTAACTTAAGCTCTTTCTCGACAAATAAGAATCCTTTCTTTTTTTGGGGGAAAAAAAGGTGGCAGGAGAAAATTGGACTAAATAACAAGATTATTTTTGATGGGCTGGAGAAAGAGGGAAATTCATAAACACTGCCAATTTAATAAATTTTGTCTCCTCACATAGGAACATGTCCTAGCACTATGCCTCACACAATATATTGCTTAATAAAATAAAGGATGAATTATAAAATAGTCTGTAGGGAAAATACTTGTAAAATGAAATGTTATTGTCATAATCATCACCACATTATTCTGGGCTGTCCCTAGCGTGTGGTATCTTAAAGTCTCCAATCAACCTTCATATACTCAATATTCCAAGGCTCAAAGGACCTCAAAATGAGCCTTAATGTTAGTTCAGAATTTACTCTGGGTCGACGCTACCAATGTCTACTCCATAAACACTGGTGCCTTCCATCAAACAGAAAAATATTTTGAAGCATTTTTCTATGCATTTTTCATTCCTGGTAATTTGGTAGCTTGTGTTGCCCACCAGCCCTCTAAACTCAGAGTCAGAGTTATCCATGGCTTGGGGGTAGAGTAGAAGAGAAAACAAGGAATTAAGTTTTCCAAGAAGAAGGTGGCTTTGACATCCTAATTTAATTTTTTTTAATTCACAGAAAAGACAGCAATCTTGAAAGCCCAGGGTTTTCAGTGCAAGAACCAGGCACTTGAGAAAATGAAAAAAGCCTTTCTGGACTCCATAGAGTAGGCAGGATGGAAGAGATGAAGTGGGAACAGTTTGCTGCTACTAGATGAGAAGAAACTCAAGGAAAATCACAGAGAAAGACATCGAGGAAATTAAATTACATGTAAGTGAGTGTCCTGAGAGGACCCTGTTAGAGTCCACAAGGGGCTCATAGCATATAGTTTAAAAATGGCTCATTGTGGTGACCTGCCAAACAAGGGATGAAGTCACAGTGGCCACATTGCCCTGGTGGGCATCCTGTTTTTTCCTTAAGGTGATATCCTATTCTTCCCTGCTGGTGCCAGTTTCTCAAGACTATGTGACCACCCGACCATGAGAACCCTCCGACCACATGACTCCAAGACCTCAGCTGCAGGCTAAAGATAAACTAAGGCCCCCTCCCTTCAGGGCACAATTTCCCATTGATAGGATATAATAAGAGTCAGCTGTAAAGGGGGAGCACTGGTTTTTCTCTAAAGCCAATCACTTTCTTTCTTCCTATAATGAATCTTTTCTCTGCCTGAATGCCCAGCTCCCTCTTTTTCGCCACACTTGCCTTACAGACCCTGTCTGTCCCTTCCAAGGCACCCCCCCAGGCTGTTGCTTCCATCACCCCAAGTGGGAATGAGGAGCCCCCATCAGAGGAGATATATCATCCTGCAGCACACACACAGACAGGTGTATGCACACACACACATGCACACAAATTTTAACCCTGGCAATTTCATAAGATTATTGTGGCTAGCAAGAACTGAGTCAAGACACAAATTGGGTGGGTAGTCACTCGGACTGAACCAGGAAGACAAACCACACGTTACATCAGCCACAGACGCTGAGACAACCAATGCGGTGAGAATAACATCCCCAAACCAAACAGACCAACTACTCCAGCTCAGAGGCCAGCCAGGACCAGAAGCCAGAAAACAAGCCAGACAGGAATCTTCCCACTTCTTGCTTCCATGATTCCATGGTTCCTGCATTAGGCACCATTCCAGGCAGGCGACAAGAGAAGAACACTGATAAAAGACAACTTTTTGAATTCTAAAATACCTGAGTTTTGACTGTCGAATTAGTTAAAAGAGACTACAAATTGAGCCAGAATTTGACTAAGCTTACCTTTAATTCTCAAGAATATGCCTTTCCACAACAGCAAAAAATGATGGCTAATGACAGTTATAGAAAAACAGCATGACATTGAGCACGTCTGAGCTGTGACTAAGCTTCAAACCCACCACAGGTCTTGGTTTTGAGCAATAGTGAGAGCAGAGCAGAAGTCTCTCTTCCTTGTGAAGTTTATCACCCAGTGAGATGGCAATCATGAAACAGGCAGCCTCACAATAATTACAGCACAGCAGATGTGCTTGGTGCCATGAAGTACAGGGAGGAAAGAGAGGAAGACCCAGGTCCCAAATCATCTGTCCTACTTACCCCTTGTGATGTCAGAAATGAAACATGTAGAAATGAATTCAGCTGGTAAATCATTGCTTTTCTCTCTCAAGACTCTTTAAAATGCAAAGACCTATGGGAGGAGTTATTTGTAAATTTGCTAACCTTTCCATTTTGAGAGTTTGACAACTCTTGTTGAGTTTAAAAGACCAAAATGCAGGAAAGTTCCCAAATGCTACTGGGGAGAGCAGGGAGCAGCATGAAAGGAGGCACACACAGGGTTGGAGGTTCCCACAACACATCTGTTTGGCTCTCTTGCCCAGGGTGGCTCCACCCTAGACAATGGCACTCAGATCTTAACAGAAGTTTAAAGTAATCCTCTGGGTTGGATCTGATGCCTTAGGAACTACAGTGGCATAGAGACCACCTAGCTCTTGGGATAGTTTTGACTCCTGGAAAGAAGTCAGGCTCTTCCCTAAAGTCAAGAAATTTCAGCTTTCATCTCAGTGCTCAGTGGGAAGCAAGGCCCTTCTTCCAGTGAGGACAGGAGACCTAGTTAACCCCAAATCCCTCTGACTTCCAGGAAGCAGTTTCCATGCTCCCTAATCATGACAGACAATGCCATCTGTGGTTAAATCCATTGCTCTAAAGTTCAGCAAAACTCAGACTCAGCCACTTACAGAACGAGGGACTTTGGACAAGTTACTTGACCTCTTTGAACCTTCAGTCTCATCTGCAGAATGTGAATGATAACCATAGTTATCTCATGGGTCACTCTGAGATCAGATGAGATACCATATGTGGCATGCTTTCTGCAGTTATCTGCTATTTACCAGAGTTCAGAGAGAGGCAGCTGTGTGACAGTCACATGCAGCCACCCGGTCAGGGTGGGACCATTTGGACCAATGCCGCCAGCATCAGCATAATCTGAGTGCTTGTTAGACCCACCTCAGGCCCATGGAATCTGTGTTTTAGCAAACTTTCCAAGTGACTTTTATACATACTTGGTTTTGAGAAGCACAACTCTGTGTGTAGTCACAGATAGTCCTGAAGTCACAGGCAGAGTATCTTCAGCAAGTCCTGCCTTCTCCAGAGGCAGTGATCCCTGTCTCAGATATCTTGTTTAAGATTGATGAGAACATTCAAGAATACGCCTGAAAGGGCTCTGCAATGCATCAGACAATGTGGAAATGGATGAGAGCATGATGATTCCCCAGCATTTGCAATAGGACCCTTTAAAAGGAATACAGCCAAGTCCTTGGCTTTCCCTCCTGGCTCTCGGCAGAACCTCCTACGGCTCTCAGAGGATATTGACCCAGAATTCCCCGCTTGTTCCCTTGGAAGAGCAAGCTGACTCTGACAGCTCAACTGTACGTGGTGTATCATCAAATCCCTGCAGCTCAGACCTGGCACGATTCCTTCTGGTTCCTGGCTGGTACAGTATTCCCAGTGCGGTGGGGTTCTTGGGGTCTCAGGAGCTTTTTGCAGATGGAGCCTGGCTTTCAGGCAGCCCCAGGATTTGGATCAAAACCAGTGAATGCAATGATCATTGGGAGCAATGTCTTCTTCAATTATGGTTTCCTGAGGGTATATGCCCAGTAGTAGGATTGCTGGATCATAGGTTAGTTTTATTCTTAGTTTTTTAAAGACTCTCCACACTCTTCTCCATAATGACTGCATCAGTTTTCATTCCTACCAACAGTTTAAAAAGTTTCCCTTTTCTCCACACCTCCTCCCAAAGCTGGTGCTCTATGACGACCTAGAAGAGTGGGATGGGGAGTGAGGTGGGAGAGTGGTTTAATGGAAAGGACGTATTTATACCTATGACCGATTCATGTTGACATATGGCAGAAACAGTCACAATATTGTAGAGTAAGTATCCTCCAATTAAAAATGAAATAACAAAAACCAGTGAATGGGTAGAAGCAGTGGAATCAGGTTTCACACCCAAATAAGGAAGAACCCTGCAGCCATCAGAAAGTTGCATGGGCACTTCCCTGATGGTCCAGTGGTTAAGAATCCGCCCGCCAACACAGGGGACATGGGTTCCATCCCTGGTCTGGGAAGATTCCACCTGCTGTGAGACAGCTAAGCCTGTGCACCACAACTACTGAAGCCCGCGTGCCCTAGAGCCCGTGCTCCACAATGAGAGAAGCCACCGAAATGAGAAGCCCGTGCACTGCAGCTGGAGAGTAGACTCTGCTCATTCACAGCTAGAGAAAGCTCACTAGCAGCAACAAAGATCCAGCGCAGCCATAAACAAACAAATAAAAAAAATTCTTTTAAAGAAGACGAAACTAGCATGAACTTCCCAGGGAAGGGGGGCGTGAGATCCCTGACCCAGGGGCTGGTCACGCACAGGCATGAAATCTTTTATAATTTCCCTTCCCTTCCTGCCCTACTCTCCTAGTTTCTGTGTGCTCTGTCTGACCATCTGAGGGGCCCTCTTCAAAGAACTTACCCTTCTTGCACTGTGCTGGTATTTATTCCTCACCTATCATGCACCAGGTGCTGTCCTAGACATCAGCAGAAAGGTTCCTGCTCTCAAGGAGCTTCTGGTCTAATAGGCAGTTTTGACTGGGGGAGCAGGGAAGGCTTCTCTGAACAGCTGGTATTTTCCATTGAGATCGACATTACAGGAAGGAGCCAGCCATGGGACAACTATGTGGACAAGCATTTCAGGCCAAGGGAACATCTGGTAGCAAGGCAGGGCCTAAGCAGGAACCTGTAGCACTATGAGTTTGGGTGAGTAACAAGGGGAAGAGATGGCGAAAAAGTCAGGGAGGGACCAGATCCAGGGGGAAAGGCTTTGTGAGCCAGTGGAACTGGTGAGGATTTTTTTTTTTTTTTTTCTTTCTCTATTGCAGCACTAAACAGGTCTGCTGATTGCCAGAATCACCAAAATTTCTTCATCAAGTGCCTGCTTTCTGTTACAAGTCTCAGGAAACCAGCTGCTAAACACTGTCACATTGGCCCTCACTTTGATCAGCTCTGAAAGTCTAGCATTAGACAGCTGATTGCTTACTTCTTGAGCCATTTTGATGTGCTGAGTCACTCAATGGTGCCCAACTCTTTAGGACCCCATGGACTGTAGCCCTCCAGGCGCCTCTGCCCGCAGGGACTCTCCAGGTCAGAATACTGGAAAGTGTTGCCATGCCCTCCTCCAGGGGATCTTTCCAGCCCAGGGATTGAACCCAGGTCTCCCACATTGCAGGCAGATTCTTTACTGCCTGAGCCACCAGGGAAGCCCAAGAATACTAGAGTGGGTAGCCTATCCCTTCTGCATGGGATCTTCCCAACTCAGGAATCAAACTGGGGTCTCTGGCATTGCAGGTGGATTATTTAGCAGATGAAGCCATTGTCTGGTTACAAAACCAAAGTCCTTTTCTTTCTTCTTTTCTGTCTCTTTCAAGGGATGAAACGCAGATGGACTTTGGATAAGGGTCTAAACACAACTGATGAAAGCAAACCCAGTCTATATGGGGCACCAACACAGCACAGAGGCTAAGACACAAGTTCTCAAGCCCGAATGCCTGGCTTTCAATGCAGGTTCCTTACTCACCAGTTGTATGGCCTTGGCCAAGCCACTCACCTCTCAAAGCCTCAGTTCTGCCGTATGTGAAATGAGGAAAATGATAGTCCCTGCTTCATGGGATCGTGAGTACAGACTGGTATTTTACAGGTGTAGAACTGAGAACAGAGGCTGACACTTAGCGCTTAATAAGCACAAAAACTCATTTGGCTCAAACTTTGGCTGTTATGAGTTTTAACATTTGCTTAATGCTGAACAAACACTTGTTGAGTATCTACTATGTACCATGCACTCTGCTAGGCATGCTTTCACAGAAAGAGCTTTGGGCTGGAAGTCAGAAGACCTGAATTCTGGTCTCAGTTTTGTTACAAGTCAGGCGACTAAGGACCAACCTCATCATCTCTTGTCCTCAGACTTCTTCCCCTTTAAAGGTGATCACTGGGATCATGTAACTTGTGAGGGCCCCTTGGTTCTGGCCGGTAGGAAATGACTGCCCTCAAGTTCTCCCCAGGCAGGGAGGACCCCTCTAGCCTACTCACTTCCACCAGGACCCCGTGTGCGAGCACACACCCTGAAGAGAAGCGGGCCCAATCCCTGTCTCGTGCTTGCCATAAAATATTGATTAGGGAATTTAAAATTTCGAAATGATTTAGGAGCCCCGAGACGGAGATCTAATGTGCTGTGCCCAGCTGCGTTATGAGCCATCTATCTTCTGTCAGCAAGCAGCAAGAAACTGACAGAATCAATACCAACGCGTCTGAAGACAGACTTAACTCATTTCCTTCCCTTCCCCCTCCCTGGAGCTGTGGTTGGAGTGGGTCAGCCTGAGAGGTCAGCACCAAAGCTGGGGCCTGGACACCCACCTCCGCAGGAGAGCGGAGGCAGGGGTCTCGGCGTGCTGTCTGTTTCCACTCCCTCCATGGGGTGAGGCAGGCATCTCTGCTAAAGCATCAGGAAGCCTAATGACTCTTAACAAAATTGTATCATACCTCTGTGAACACAGAATGCCTCGTACCTGCTTCATGATACACAGTAGTGACCGTGCTTTATCAGGTCTGTTTTTAATGACCTAATTCTAGAATGTTTTCTTTCTAGATGATGATTGAGAAGCCAATTTTTAAAAAATGGTGCCAGGTAGCACAACAGGAATGGAACTTTGCTATATTCCGAGGTTTTCCTTTTTCCTTTTCTTTCTTAAATGGCATGCGCTGGGTGTCTCTATAAGTCTGCTCAGATGACTGTTGAACCTGGAAAAGCTGTCGCTGCTATTGATGCATAACGTACTGCTATTGGTCCTTTAATATAAATATATATATATATATATAATTTGAATTTTTGGAAACTTTAGTTGTGCTCTCAACTTTGGAAAAAATACTACTTTGGCCACCTGATGCAAAGAACCAACTCATTGGAAAAGACCCCGATGCTGGGAAAGATTGAAGGCAAAAGGAGAAGGGGGCAGCAGACAATGAGAGGGTTAGACAGTATCACCAACTCAGTGGACATGACTTTGAGCAAACTCCAGGAGATAGTGAAGAACAGGGAAGCCTGGCATGCTACAGTCCATGGGGTCGCAGAGTCAAACTTGATTTAGCAACTGAACAACGACAAACAATCCCAGTTATACCATGTTGGGTTGGCATTGTACAGAAATTAACAGCATATTGGTCTAGAAACGTTAAACCAATTTTTTCTGTTTGTACAGGGGTAATGCACTGTATTAAATATGTAAGGCCTTATCTATGTGGGTTTGATTACAGAAAGTAATAACGTGTTCTCTAAATTTAAAAAAAAAGAGAAAAAGAATGAACTAATCCAGAATTTCCATTCTCTGCTTTCCCTCCTTAATGGTCTAAATAGGGTTTTCTGGCCTGTGTCCTGAAAGGAAAATCATAATAGCTTCTCATGTTTAACTCCAGGAATCTTAAAAGAGTCATCATCATTTAATTTCTCAGAGCCTCAGTTTTCTCATCTGTGGAAAGAAGGGGGTAAAAATACCTCCTCATACGTCAAATTAAAGTAGATGCATTGTGAATGTACTTAATGCCACTGAGCTGGTAAGCTTAAAAATGGAAAAATCGGCAAATTTCATGTCATAAATGTTTTACCATAATAAAAAATAACAAGCTTGTGACCTCCCTGCTGGTTCGGACAGGACAGAGTGACTGAACTGAGAAGCCTGGGATGAGAAGAGTAACAAGTAGCAGATCCAAAGTAAGGAGCTTCAAGGCAGCAGAGCTGGCATTTGAACCCAGATCTGCCCGATGCTGAAACAGGAGCTCTGTCCTCCTAGCTACGCTGTATCACAGAACAGGAGTGCCACGGGGGGGTCTTACTCATCCATGTTTGCCAGGTTTGCCTACGGCCTGACCAGCATCCCAGGTGCCAGGCTTGCAGTACTCAGTGAGGTTAATAAATGTGTCACTCCCAGAGAACGGCCTTATTCCTTCCTGCCTCACACACGGTTCTATGCACCTGAAGCATTTATTAAACATGCTGAGAGGCTTGAATAAGAATTTAATTTTTCTAGCTAAACAATGGTGTGTGCAGCAGGCAAACAGAATTACTTGTTTTAATCTTATCCTCGCACGCCTACTCAGCCTAAAGCAACTGGCTAACCCCAGGAGCAGCATGACATCTCAAGATTTAGGATGCTAAGGAGCGGATCTATAAAGGACCTACTTACTATATCAAGAGAAAGCCCATCTGGAGGTCTTTTTAACTCGGGTTTTGATTTTTTTGTTTTTCATGATAAATTTATCTTCCTAAAGGCATATATCCCAAAGCCACTTTTATCCAAGGCTGGGCTGAGCCCCCGCACAGTACAGGATATAGACCCGCTCTCCGGTTTCCCACTCCAAGCTTAGAATTTGAGCATGGCCTTTGCTTGATCATAATCTATCTTTGATTCAAAGCCTTCCTGCAGTCTGTCGTTTCTTTGAGAACCTAGAACATGCCAGGCAACGGGGCCCATTTGTAGAGGTAACTAAGACAGAGTCTTTGTCCTCAGAGGACTCACACTCTAGCAGAAAAGACAAACAGGAATATAGAAGAGGACAATACAGGGATTCAGGGGTGGCCGTGCAGGGAACAGTTCATTCTCCTGGAGGGACGGGAGTAACACAGCCAGTGAGGTACTTCTGCATCTTCAGTCTAAGCAGCGGGGACCTGAGTGAACTGAGTGAGGAAAAGCATTCCAGATGTGGAATTCCAGGGCAGTGGCATGGAGCTGAAGAGCAGGGTGGCCGATTAGGGAACTAGGCATCATTTGACAAAATGAGAGCAGACAGTGCAGGTAGGGATGGCAGGGTGGGGATGGGGAGCCAAATTTTGATTGTTATGATATTTATCATAATCATCATCATTAGCTGCCATTTACTGAGAGTCTGTGTTAGGCACTTTGCATGTATTATCTCCTTTTACCCTCACCCTCCAGAGAAGGCAATGACACCCCACTCCAGTACTCTTGCCTGGAAAATCCCATGGATGGAGGAGGCTGGTAGGCTGCAGTCCATGGGGTCGCTGAGGGTTGGACACGACTGAATGACTTCACTTTCCCTTTTCACTTTCATGCATTGGAGAAGGAAATGGCAACCCACTCCAGTGTTCTTGCCTGGAGAATCCCAGGGATGGGGGAGCCTGGTGGGCTGCCGTCTCTAGGGTCGCACAGAGTCGGACACAACTGAAGTGACTTAGCATAGCGTAGCACCCTCACCCTCATCCCTACAAAATAGATATTATTTTCCCATTTTTCAGGTAATGAAATTGTGGATCAAAGATGTAGGCCCTGGGAAATAATTTTACAGGGTGGTAACATGGTTTCATGTATACGTTAGAGCAATCGCTCAAGGGGAGACTAGATGACCATAGTATAAATGCGAAGGCAGTGAAACCAAACAAGGTTATTGTAAGAGTCCAGGTGCAGAGTGTTAATGGTGTAAATTAAAATAGAAGAGGAGACATTAGAGAATTGGAGCGGAAAAGGGAGATAAAGAGTACATGTTGCATTTCCAGGCATTTTTCTGGAGTTTTCATTGATAGAGTTCAGTGACAGGCCATTGCCGCTGCTCACACTCTCAGGTCAGAGGTTAGACAGGTGGAGTTTCCACAGGTAGAAACAGAGATAAAGAAGAAAATGTGCAGTAGCTAGATCTCTTCTTCACTGTCTCTCTTATAGAATGCCAGAGACAAGGAGGCCCCTTGTCAGCACCACTGAGATGCTGTCAGTGAGAACATGTTTATTTTGCTTCTTTTGTTTTCCTCTGTTTTTCTAAGTCCATGGCAGAAAAAGCAAGACTCATCTCTGATGCCAAGAAAGTCCCCCAAACTATGCTCTAACAGTCCCATAAGCATATCTTTTAAGTTCATGAACTCCAGGAAGATTCTCTTTCCTTCTTAACTGTCATAAAGTAAAATGAAACGAATGGAGAAAGCAGTTTGTTTATATAATATCATGCAAAGAATGGTGTGCTAGATAGTATTGTTTCATCCCTGCCTGCTGCCAGGCGATTTCAGAAACCCCCTTTGAGAGGAGCATCTCCCCTGCCCCCAGTGACCGTGACGGCAGCCTGCCTGAGACTTACTTTGGCCAACTGAATGTGAACTGAATGCCACATTCTACATAAGAACCGTTGGATGCTTTGCCCACATCTCTTTTTCATTTTCCATTGTAACAGCTATTCCAAATGCTGGCTGTTTCTTCAACTTAGAATCTTAAAGGAAGAAGCTATTTGGTGCAGGAGCAGTGTAATTCTGACTCACAGCCAGTATGAAATGCAATCAAGAAATATACCTTCGTTGTAAGCCACTGGTATATACAGGTTGCTTGTTACTGCAACATAATCTAATGAAAACTGACAAATACATGTGGGAACTTCTTCATACAAGTAATCAAGAAACAGGCCCATGGAACTTGAGCACTTAAGACTTTGTGAACCAGAATGGAAGTTGTGGACAAGTGACTAAAAGAAAGGGATCATTCATTCTCTCAAAATTCATGACCCATTTTAGCACAATGACACAGTTTCCTGGCTTGCATTGACTGCAGAAAATTTCTCAGATTCTCACAAAAGACTTCTGATCATCATCTTTTTGCAAAGGGAGAGACACTGGTAGGGTTTCCAAATTCCCTAAATTGAAATTATTCAGTTGGAGTTTAATACTGAATAAATTTTAGAAAATAAGATTGAGCTAGCTGATTTCTAGTTTAAATTTTTTCCATTTCCAAACTTGACCATTTCTATCTGTAAAATGCCAAGGCAGTCAACCATCTGCCTCTAAAGTTTCTGCAGCAGCACTTAAACAGACGATGCTTTTTTGCCTGAGGAAAGTTATCTTCTTCCCTGTGTTAGCTTATCCAAGGGAGACAAAGAGAGAGCTCTTGTATTATCCAGAGGAAGACATTGCTAGAAGGGTTTTCACAGATTATTTGAGTTTCCCTTACAGAGATGAGAAAATTGAAGATGTAATGTGACTTAGACATAGCAATTGGCACATAATAGGTGCTCAATAAGTAACCATTGAATACATAGATGAATTGAAAATTGAATAAAAGCTCATCTCAATTGTGGATGGCAGGCCTAGCCCTAATTAGACCTTGTACACCATGTCAAATGCCCTTATCAGGAGAATGAGCTGTGTTTTATCACTTACTCATTAGCTTGTTCAATATCCAGATTGTATGCAGCCACTGTCCTGTGCTAGATATAATGCTGGACACGGGGATATAGAGAGGTTTGGGGCAGGTCTTGGTCTCCCGCCTCCAAGAGACCTCGCCTATGTGAGCTTGGCCCCACTCTGATCTCCTCGCTAGTATTACCGGGTGTTCTATTTCTTTAATTCTTCAGTGTCCCTCCTGTTGACAAAGAAAAAGTTACTACTAGTAACACTAGTCATTTCGATATGGTAATTACCAAACTTTGAAGATTCTGGATCCTTTCACATTATTAAAAATTATTAAGGACCCTAAAAGGCTTTTGTTTAATACATCTCTTTTACATTTTCCAGAAGAATTGTTAATGCCACAATATTTACCATATTCAAAATTTTAAATAAGAAATGTTTAAAACAGTGATTTATTGATTCATTTAAATATTATTATCTAACACATGTTAACATAAATAACATTTTTATTTTTAATTATATTTTTCCAGTAAAAAAGAATTTTTATGAAAATAATCACACTATTTTGCAGTTTTTCTAATATCTTTAAGAAAGATGTTGGCTTAAAGAAAGTAACTAGAATCTCATATCTGCTCCAATTTAATCTCTTGTGATGTCATATCTCATAACCTCTGGAAAGCTCTACTGTGCACATGAGAACCTGGAAGTGGAAAAATTAAATAATGTCTTAATATTATTTTTAACATTGTTTTGATTTCATGGACCCACTGGTAGATCTTATGGACCTCACAAGGATCCTTGGACCACACTTAGAGATCTGAATATAATCTAACATTCCCTTGAAATGGAAAAAAAAAAAGAGGGAAATTGGAAATGCTAATTCCTGGGCCTGTCAAATCTCTGAACAGGTACCCATGCAGAATGTAGAAAGCCAGATTGAGAATCTAGCCTCTTCTATGACCACTTAATTATTTTTTTTTTAAGATTGGATGGCTACTCCCCAAAAATTTCTAGTACTGTCTGCATCAAGTCTCATGAAAGTTAAGACAGGGTTATTGTTATGCCTTACACTGTTAAGGCAGTGCTTCCTCTCCATGAATCCTGTTTGGTTCTTTTGAGTACCACGTGATTCACAAGGGTAAAGGAAGTTAGTTTAGAGGAAAAGATACAATCAATTACCCCTTTACCAATTCCACGCTAAATAAATACTGTCACTTTTATGCTAGTGAAGCAAGAATAATTCACCCCAAAAACATTTTTAAACCTATGAAAACTGTCTCTTGTGTATATGTTAACCCTCTTACACCAAAAAGTATTAATGGAAAATTACAAAAATATGCAAAATACAGAATAATAAAGATGACGATAACAACATTAATATAATAAACATCTGATAGTTAGTGAAGCCAGGGAGTTATACTATTTAGAAATGCAAGACAAAAAAATAAAAATAAAAGCTGCATAATTATTTAAATCATTTAAATTTGATGTACAGATTCTTACAATTAGCTACAAGCTCACTTATATGCTAATGTCATCTAACATAGCTTTACTGGAACTGAAACTGTGGGTCCTCATAGATGGAACAATGAGTAACACAGAGGAAATACATTCTTATAACCTGCTCACTTCTTATAGCTTACATACCAGCAAGGCCACAAATTTAATGTCTATAATATATTGAGTATTGGTAATTCCTGAGTCTTGGTAATTCCAAAACTACTAGTACAAAGATTTTCAGTGGCTTTCTACCTTCAGTGATTCACATCCACACTCCCTAAGCCAGTGCTCAAGGATCCAACCTGATTTCCTGAAATTATCTTTCAGTGCACTCCCATTCAAATCCTCTACCCAGACAAACTGTTATAGTCACTCCTTCAAACTCTGATTACTGGTTCTAGGCTTTTGTCTATTCCTCCCTCCCACTAAATGTATACCCTGTAGGTCTTCATTACTTTAGTGCTTAGACTGATCAGAGAAATATACATAAGTAATCCTTCTCCTCTTTAAGCTCTTTCTCACTCATTTGTTTGTTTATTTTGTTTTGTTGTTGTTTCAGGAAGACTAGGATGGAACAGATAAAGTTATGTGGACAAGAACATCATGGTCTCTGACTCATTTGGTGCTACCACACAACATATCCTCCCACCCCTTTTCCTTCCCTCTCCCTACCTACCTCATCGACTAAGTTCCAAGTTAGGTGGTCATTCATTCCCTCATTCATTCAATCAACAAATATTTAAGAGTCTGCTGCCATTCTGAGCCACAAGATATAGCAGTGAGTGAGAAAGACCTAATCTCAGTCCATGAAGACAAAAGCACAAGTAAACCAATAAACAAACAAAAAAACCCTGCAAGTTATAGTTAATGCTATAAAAGTGTAAACAAGGAACTGAGATTGAAAATAGTGTTTTAGATATGGGAGACAAAGAAAGCATCCTCAGAGTGTTATTTAAGATAAGATCTAAAAAATAAGAGGGAGATGCCACACGAAAAGGAGGAAAGAACATTCAGATGAGTAAATGTGAATCAATTTCCTCATCAGTTAAATAGAAGAATAACAGTTCCTATCTTGTGTGGGTGATATGAGAATTTAATGTATTAATCCATGAAAAGCACTTAGAACTGGCCTGCCCTATAATAAATGCCATTAAGCTGGAGACGTAAATTACCATTCCAGGCAAAGGGGGCAGAATGTGAAAAATCCTTGATGTGTAAAGGAGTACAGTATGCTCAAGGGGCAGAAAGAAGAGCATCATGACTACAGCATGGTGAATAAGGAGGACTGTATAGTAAGAAAAGACTAGAGAGGAAAGGGCCAGAGCAAGTATGGCATGGTACATTGACAGGTAAGTGCTGAGCAGGGAAGCTGCGGCTATGGGTAGAATGAACTGAAAGAAAAACCAATCAGGAGGCAGTTGTACTAGTCCAGTTGAAAGATGACGTAGGCCATGACTAAGCATAGCAATGGACACAGCAAAGTATTTGTAGGATGTGGATTGACAGGACTTGGTGGTAGATATAATATTCAGGACTTGGAAAATAGGTACCCAGGGTACCTTTCTGGACTTACTCAGTTTAGAATGTATGCAAGTAGCAATGTCAAGGAGACAGTTGGATTTATAAGTGTAGAACTCAAAAGAGAGGCTGAGAGAGAAAATACAAATATCAGAGACATCATTGTAAACATTGCATTTAAACACATGAAACCAGAGTAGACCACCCAGGAGGAAACTTTTGGAGATGCAAAGAAGATTCAAGTCCAAGCTCTCAGGAACATTTTGTGTTTGGGTGGAAGAGAAAGAGACAGCCAAGGAGACCAGGGAAGCAGGATCAGTGAGGTCAGAGAAGACTCAAGATAAAAGAATTTCTATAGAAACCAAGAAAGGAGACTGTTTCAAGAAGGAGAAAATAGTCAGGATTGCCCCCAATATATTTTGAGGTCATCAAGATGAGAAAAGAAAGTGGATGTCAGAACAGATAGGTCATTGGTGATCTTGGCAAAACTGCGTTCCACCAACTGGAGAAGAAAATGGCAACCTACTCCAGTATTCTTGCCTGGAAAATCCCATCAACAGGGGACCCTGGGAGGCTATGGGTCAAAAGAATCAGATACAACTTGGGGACTGAATCAACTGGTAAAGTCAGAAGCTTGAGCTGTGTAGGTTGACAGGAGATTGGGAGGTTAAGATACGGAAACAATGTATTTAGACAACTCTTTGGAGCAATTTGCATTAGAGAATATCAGAGAAATGGGAGAACGGCTGGATGGCATGTGGAGTTGAGGAAGGCAGTCTTCCATGACTGACCAGTATTTACAGGGAATGAACTTTGGTTTCCATGATTTTCCCTCAGAGATTCTAAGCTCCATCACCAAATACCAAATGGGTTGTGTCTTTCAGTTCAGTTCAGTTCAGTCGCTCAGTCATGTCCAACTCTTTGCAACCCCATGATCGCAGCACGCCAGGCCTCCCTGTCCATCACCAACTCCTGGAGTTCACTTAGACTCATGGCCATCGAGTCAGTGATGCCATCCAGCCATCTCATCCTCTGTCGTCCCCTTCTCCTCCTGTACCCAATCCCTCCCAGCATCAGGGACTTTTCCAATGAGTCAACTCTTTGCATGAGGTGGCCAAGTACTGGAGTTTCAGCTTTAGCATCAGTCCTTCCAGTGAACACCCAGGACTGATCTCCTTTAGAATGGACTGGTTGGATCTCCTTGCAGTCCAAGGGACTCTCAAGTCTTCTCCAACACCACAGTTGAAAAGAATTAATTCTTCAGCGCTCAGCTTTCTTCACAGTCCAACTCTCACATCCATACATGTGTGTGTTTGTGTGTCAGTCGCTCAGTCATATCTGACTCTTGCGACTCCATGGACTGTGTAGCCCACCAGGCTCCTCTGTCCAAGGGATTCTCCAGGAGAGAGTACTAGAGAGGGTTGTCATTTCCTCCTCCAGGGGATCTTCCCAACCCAGGGATCAAACCCACATTTCCTGCATTGCAGGTAGATTCTTTACTGTCTGAGCCACCAGGGAAGTCCCCTCTTTTCAGATATTATAAAAATTCCATTGCCATTAGGGAGGAAACTGAGGCACATTGACCACTCACCCCAGGCCTGTATTTGCCAGTCCAAGGTCTAGCGTACACCCTCCCACTCTCCACCCCCAGCGGAATGAGCTGTACACAGTAGCCTTTTGCCATGTGTGGGGGTGGGGGAGGGTCTCAGGAGCCCATCTGGTGGCCCGTGTCAAGGGAGGCTGGCCAGGGTCAAGGGCTGTGAGTGGGGGAGCAGGAGGAGGGGTGTGGTTGGAGGAGCAGCTGCTGTGCCATGACCACTGGAAAAACCATAGCCTTGACTAGACGGACCTTTGTTGGCAAAGTAATGTCTCTGCTTTTGAATATGCTATCTAGGTTGGTCATAACTTTCCTTCCAAGGAGTAAGCATCTTTTCATCT
>NW_011494861.1:19420703-19436363 GCF_000754665.1 Bison bison bison
CACTTTCATCAAGAGACTTTTGAGTTCCTCTTCACTTTCTGCCATAAGGGTGGTGTCATCTGCATATCTGAGGTTATTGAGATTTCTCCTGGCAATCTTGATTCCAGCTTGTGCTTCTTCCAGCCCAGCGTGTCTCATGATGTACTCTGCATAGAAGTTAAATGCAGGGTGACAATATACAGCCTTGATGTACTCCTTTTCCTATTTGGAACCAGTCTGTTGTTCCATGTCCAGTTCTAGCTCTTGCTTCCTGACCTGCATACAGATATCTCAAGAGGCAGGTCAGGTGGTTTGGTATTCCATCTCTTTCAGAATTTTCTACAGTTTATTGTGATCCACACAGTCAAAGGCTTTGGCATAGTCAATAAAGCAGAAATATATATTTTTCTGGAACTCTCTTACTTTTTCGATGATCCAGCGGATGTTGGCAATTTGATCTCTGGTTTCTCTGCCTTTTCTAAAACCAGCTTGAACATCTGGAAGTTCACGGTTCACGTATTGCTGAAGCATGGCTTGGAGAATTTTGAGCATTACTTTACTAGCATGTGAGATGAGTGCAATTGTGCAGTAGTTTGAGCATTCTTTGCCATTGCCTTTCTTTGGGATTGGAATGAAAACTGACCTTTTCCAGTCCTGTGGCCACTGCTGAGTTTTCCAAATTTGCTGGCATACTGAGTGCAGCACTTTCACAGCATCATCTTTCAGGATTTGAAATAGCTCAACTTTAGTCTTTAGTTGTGTCTTTAGTCCCCAAAGAGACCATGAAGCCATAAGAAAAAACTAGTCTTATCAATAATCTCACCTAGGCATTCCTCCTGATTTCCAACCCCTCTGTAGCTATTGTTTTACTTTTCCAGGCTCAGAAGAACATTCCTAAAGTTCCCACATCCCAATATTAAAATAACCTATGATATAATCAAGATATTAATTCTTGACTGGAAGATTTGTGTTCCATATGTCTTCATCCCCACCTGAATGCCGCAACATTCCCGTCTCACCTGGATGCAGAGGAAATCATTAAGTTTCAATGCACCAAAGCAGTGTTCATTTAGATCCATGCTACAGTGAGCCAAAGATGCTCATTTAGATGTCAATAAACCCTACCTCCAACCGAGCTCATTTGTGTGGAGGGAGGCAGGGTGGATGTGAGGAATAGCACTGAACCCCGTTAGCTCTCAAGATGTTATTAAAGAGGAGGAAGAACCAACCTCCCACTAATAGTTCCTAAATGTGATCACTTTCAATTTGTTCAATTCAGCAGATAAGTGATACACAGATTTGAGGCTTGGAATAAATTGTATCAAGAATTCTAATGCTGTAATGTTCTAGCAGAAGCTGAGAGCACATACCTCCATCCAGTGCTGCTGTATTATGTCATTTGGACCCAGCATGGCTGGGGAGTCTGCAAATATTCAAAAGTTAGCAAAGGTATGAAAAGCAAGGTCTGCTTCTATCATCAGCTGACCAAGACTCTCCCAGCTCTCTAACCTCCAACTACTATTCAGTTGTTGGTTTTTTCTTTTCTGTGCTTTATCTAAGGGCTGCAGAATGTCCACTGTGTACAATGCTGTAACAGAGGAGAATACAAAAGCACTTCCCTAATCAAGATTCTATTTAAACTTTATATATGAATTATTGGCTGGATTGAAGATAGAGGTTTTGCCTTGAAATGGGTCATTAGTGGCCATAAAGCAAAATGCTAAACACCATCCCCTTCATCCAAAAGAACAGGGCAGTAAACATTTTCATTAAAGCATTTTATCAAGGCAGAAGTTCTTTCTAACCTAACAAATGATTAGAATCACCATTAATTAATGTGCTGGATGTTTATCCTTGGTATAAACATTAATCATTTTAAGATAATAAGGTGGCAAGAAAGACTAAAAGGAATCTAATGTTTGTTTGGGTTCCCAGTGTGGGCTAGAAGCTGTAATAGGTGCTTTCCTTTCAGTAACGGGCTTAATTCATATGCCTCTCATATAAGGTAAGTATTATTACCACTCCTTTCCTGATTAGTGGAAAGAGGGGTCTGGTGTGTCAAGTGATTTGCCCAAGGTCACATACCTCGTGAAAACGGAATCAAGAATTGGCTGATCCCAAAGTCCATACGCTCTTCCCACTCCACTGGGCAGCCTCCCTCACAAAATAACCCAAAACATATTATAAATGAGAAAGGGGAGGGAGTCAAAACTATCGTCTGTAAGGTCAAGACTCTACAGCATTCACCTTTACAAGAAATAAATCATGTTACCACACTGATCCATGCCAGTGAGTTAACTTCTCATTTATTCATTCCACAAAATAATCTAATTATTTCAAGCCACTAGAGAATACGAAATTATTGCTCCAGTGCACTAAATTGCTCACTAGTAACCTTAAAAAGCTAACCAAAAGATTTCAGTTATTTCTGGAAAACCCATCAGCTTATCAGCCAGGGAGAACTCATTCACTGCCCCCTGTAAATAGAAGCATCACTTTTCTGTTCAGCTCCTGAAATTTCACACACTCTAAATGACTAGATAAGCACAGCCATGATGCCACGTTGTTTCCTCCTTCAGCTTTGCTCAGAAGAGTTATTTACTCAGTCCTACTTACCTAAACCTGAAAATGGGGAAGGAGAGGGGAAGGAAGAGAAAAAGGGCACACACAGAGAAAGAGTACTAGCAGGCTGCATGTGTGTGATCCACTATTTATTTTTCTCTGTGTTGGTATGTTTAACCATCTCTAATAGACTCCATAAATGCCTTCCAAATCCAGTTTCAATGGTCTATTTGCTGCCTAGTATAGCATATAATCTTTTCCAAAAGTGGTATTGATCTTGTTAAGTCTCCTCATCATCTGGACTTTGAGCATCCCTCAGCAACATCATTCCTGTGGACAAACCACGTGCTTTTTTTATACAGCCACCCATTAACACTGTCTGAGAGCTGTTGCCTGCTAAAATGGGTCAGGAGACAGAGGGATAGTCATAATAATAGCCACCAGGTATTGAGAGGTAATGTACTAAACATTTTGTATACATTCTCTCCATTAGCCTCACAACAGCCCTATGGGGGAAGTATTATTATCCCCATATTCGGCCAGGAGTTATATATTATCCCCATTTAAGACAGGGAAACTAAAAGAGGTTCAGTAATTGGTACCAGCTCATTTATTCTACTCAAAGGCACTCTATACCAGTCTCTTCTCCCCGCTGTCCTTTCTTCCCCTACTGCCTATCACCCCTGGTTTTTTGGTTTTGTTTTTGTTTTTTTTGGAGAATCCAAGAGAACAGTGTGATGTTTATTTCCTTACTTATTACTAGAGCAGCATCCAATTCCACTGAGAATTTTGCAGTGAGAAGCTAAATGGAAAGTAAAGAAGCGAAGCATTGTCTTCCCATCCAAAGCTGAAAACAGAATGAAATACAGACCCTAAGGCTGTATCCAATCTTTTCTCCCAACCAAACACTCTCTCTCCCTCTCCTCTCTGCCTGCTCTGTCTCTCTCTCTTTCCCTCTCTCTCTCTCTCTCTCTCACTCACACACACACTTTTCATGTGCTTCAGTCATATCTGATCAAGTCCAGACCCCAGAAGACTCTGCATCTCCCATCTGTCTGAATTCATATTCCTCTATATACACAGTCTTTTCCCCACCATTTCAGCCTGTCCAGATCCTCTTCATCCTCCAAAGCCCTACCAAAACCCACCTCTTCCTTGAGCATGTCCTTGTTCCTCTCAAGTCAAGATTAGTCTTCCTCCTCCTGTCCTCATTCTGCCCCATTACCTCTTTTTCATGGCTAGTCTTGTATTAAAGCTCATACATGTCTCTCCTCTCAACTAACTTGTGAATCCCCAGATGTGACAAATTCCAGCTTGCTTATCTTTACAGCCACCCATCTGTGCCCCGCAACTCAGAGCAGTCAGCACATAGTTTAACAGAGAATGGATCCTCACTACATGTTTAGAGTTGAACTGCCTGGGGCCCTGGCAGCCCATCAGCAATAGATATTGAAACCAGAGACCCAGAGAAGACCTCAGCTGAGAACAGCACCTGTGAGCAAAGGAAAGCTTCTCTTTAAGCAGAATAAAAGAGAAAGTTGGAAAGAAAGAGTTACCACCCAGAAGCTCTGTCCCTAAGTGCTGCCAGGCATTTGCATCCCTTTGGAATAGAATTTCAACTCTTGTAGGCCTTCCTCCTTCAGGGACTCGGGAATGTCCAGCCCAGCCCAGCCCCTCTCTGGGAATGTGCTGATGTGTATTCTGTTTGGAAAGGAGGGCAGTTTGAGAGCCATCAGTGGGACAACCTTCTGATACCTGATAAAGCAGGACACAGAGTACAATATGAAAAGAGTGGAAAGATCGATTGCATGGGCTGATTGGCAAGGATTGGGAGGGGTTCCTGGGTGAGAACCAGAGATGAGCATAGCCTGCTGGAAGGACTGATGAGAAAGTGTCACCAAGCAGGGTGGATCTGGAAAAGGACCAAGTCGAGGGAAAAAGACAAACTTTGCCCTGGTCTTTTCCCAGGACCGGCTCTCCTTGCACATAACTCAGTTGTCACTCCTGAGATGACAGGATGCTCTGCAGACAGCCTGCTTCCTTGCCCCATGCCACTGACAGGGAAGATGCACAAGGCTGGTGAGGAGCGGTGACCTGCCGACTATCTCTTTATGATCTCCAGCAACACAGCACGTGTAAGGTAGAGAGGGGAGGGGAGCCAAGGGAGGAGCAGACACCCCCCTCACCCCTCGACATTCAGGTGACCCGATTGTGTCAGCACCACTCGCCCCCCCATCTGTCACAGTGTCAGCTCCTGCTGGGGCCCCAGGATCCACAGAGGTTGCTCCATGTGTCGCCCCATTTATCTTTGCAGGCGGCAGTGCTGATGTGTTTGACAGTTCTATTTGTTATCCTACAAAGCAGGGTCCCCACTCTTCAAAGCACTGGGAAGAAAAGCCAGGTGTGGAACAGGACCCGGGCAGAAAGAGGCACCGGGAGAAATGCGAAGAAGGAGGTCTGCAGGGTCTGCACACCTAACGGAGGCGAGAAGAGGGATCAGGCAACTCAGGAAAAGCAAGCCCTACATCTTGCCTTCTGGAGGCTGCTGAACCAGCAGAAAGTGTGTGTGTCTAGATGTGTGAGTGTGCTCAGAGCATGACTATCAGATGACGAGAAGGGTCTGGTGTGTCTGGGTGGGACTGACCCCAGTGTTTCTAGCCAGCTCATTAGCGTTCTGCCTTCCTATCTTCCCCTCGCCCCACCCACACCCCTTCTTCAAAGAGGGGGGCTAATGGAGACATGGACCTCCCTGGTGGCTCAGACGGTAAAGAACCTACCTGCACTGCAGGAGACCCAGGTTCAATCCCTAGGTCGGGAAGATTCCCTGGAGAAAGGAATGGCTACCCACTCCAATAGTCTTGCCTGGAGAATTCCACAGACAGAGAAAGCTGTTGGGCTATAGTCAACAGGGTTGCAAAGAGCTAGACACAACTGAGCAACTAACACTAACTAATGGAGACACGGGCCCTCTGCCTGCTGGCACCTCAAGTGCCCCCTTCCTGGGTTATGACATTTATCACAGTCTGTGCTTAGAAGCAGACTCTGTCTTTGGAAATATTCTACTCCTGGCACAGCCCTGGTTTCCTCCACCCCCCACAGAGCTCTCAGTCTGGCAAAAAGCCCTCCAAGAGTAACAAACACCCTACAAGAAGTTGCTATGCAGCACAAATCAGACTGCATTCTGTACCAAATGCTGACAACACGGGGTCTCATAGGGTCTTGGGTCAACTAGACTCAGGAAGGAGCACCCATGGAACTGGGCTGTGTTGCCAGGTAAGAGAACATCACAGTGACTGTCAGTTACTTGTGTATGTCAGGGACCTGACATTTGGTGTGTCCTTCAGTCTTCACAGCAACATATGACACAGGTACCATATCAGCCCCAGTTTACAGATGAGGAGACTGGGGCACGGGGTCTGTTTTGCCCAGGTAGAGCTAGACTTTGCACCCAGTCAGGCCAACCATCAGCCACAATAGTGCATTATCCCTCAGAATAAGGACTAACTGTTACCCCCTCTTACACCTAAGGTTGCCAACCATTCTGGCTAACCTAGGACCATATCGGTCTTAGCAGTGACAGCCCTGTGCCCTGGAAACTCCTCAGACATAGGCAAACTGGGATGATTGGTCACCTACCTGCAGCCCAATTCTCCATGAAAAGTGAAAGTCGCTCAGTTGAGTCTGATTCTTTGTGACCCCATAGACTGTAGCCCACCAGGCTTCACTGTCCACAGACTCTCCAGGCAAGAACACTGATGTGAGTGGTCATGCCCTTTTCCATATTCCTCCCCCAACACACACACAACCACACACACACACACACATGAACACATCTTCATTTTTTTCTCTGTCTCCTGATTACTACTACATGAGCATAACCCAGTCAAAAGCTGTCATCCTGTGTAAACTTTAAGGAAGGAGGCAGCACTCCCAGGCTCAGGCCCAGGTAAGGCTTGAGATCCTCACCCAGGAGAACCTCTCCTGCTCTTCACAGACCCTCCCTTCCAGCACCTGCTGCCTAAAGCCTGGCTGAGCCACTGAAAGTCACAGAGAAACTCAGGGGGGCCGAGACCCAGTACTGAACCTTTGGGATTCCTCCATAATAAGATGTATTACTTATAGGATACACCTAGCTTGTTCAATAGGCTGTGGGGTGTTGATTGATGGAGAAAGGAAACCAGTTGTTACTATCAGACTAATTGCTGTCTTTTGTGGTTCCTTAGCTGGTTCCAAATGAATAAACGATCTGAAACTCTGGGCCTTGGGGATCCTTAAGAATGAATGGTATAGAAGGAGGGCAAGATGACTAGACCCCCAGGTTTGGTCAACGTTTAATGGAACAAGCATGTTCTTAGCATCCAAAAGGATTGCAATAAGGATTCAATGAAATGAAATAGGAAAACACCTAACTACATAATAGATATTCTGTAATTAGTATCTATTACATTTTTATCATTATTATACCATCTGGCTAAAAAGTCATCTATCCCACACTGTTTATGGCTTTACATGGAGCTTGGGAAGGGGTAGGAGGGAAAATGAGTGGCAGCACTTATATTTGAGAACATCTTGGACAGGCTGGCAAGGCAGATTGCTGTGCATTCAGGAAGCTGGGGGATCATCTTTATTAAGAGGACAAGTATAAACACCACCTTCAAGGAATTGCCAAGGGAGGTCCAGCAGTGAGAGTGTGCCACGAGGGTGGGGTGGGCAGGGGAGAGCATTAGGAAAAGCCGGGAAGCAAGTTCCACTGTGGAATCTGGGGTGGGGTTTGATGAAGGGGTTACCCCTACCTTCATCCAGCTCCATTGACAGCAACAGTGATAGAAAGCAGTAACAATACTTACTAATAATAATATTTATATAGTAATAGCTACGTCTGAGTTCTGATTGCAGGTGCACATTAATGTAGGAATTTTCCATGTACAATCATTTCATTTTTATCTTAGAGATGTAGAAACCACTCTGGACAGCTAAACCGACTAGTTCAGTATCACTAGCCAGCAACAGGGTCTGAACTTAGGGACTTTTGAGCCAGTTTGGGTTCTTCTCCCAAAGCCATACTGCCTCCCAACAAATAAACAATTTCCCAAATGATTATGACAAAGCTAAACTAGAGCAGACAGTGTAAGAACTCCAACCATCCTCTTGGAGAGGGTGTGACTTGGAATTTCAAAAGACCAGAGCAGGGGCTCCTGAGCATGGCCCATGGGCTGCGAAGAACTACAGGCCTGTCTCCTGCTACTGCCCAGGTCTTCGTCAACCCAAAAGGGCTTTAGGGAGAAGTGACCAGGAACGCTGATGGCTTCTAATTTTCCCTTCCCCAAGGGTTCTCTTGGGCAACGCTGGTAAGCTTCTGAAGCTACCGTGCCTCCAGTTCACGTCCCTCCTCCACACTGTTGTCAGGGATCCCAAAGATATCCCTGCTTGGAAGAATGGACTGACAAGAAATTGGGATGAGCGCAAAGCTGGCCCATGGCTAAAGGAAGACAGGCGTGTTGGTTTTTTCTCTCCTGGCTGAGTTTCCCACCGCCTGCCAAGTGATATTCAACCTCCAAGGTTCTGAGAGAGCCACTGGACAGAGAAATACAGCCCAAGAAGCCACTCTCACTAGTCAATTTCCTAAACAAAAGAGGATATCTCCCCAGCAAAAACAAGAATGTCACTTATTCTCATGAGAATATCTCCATTTGTTCATGCTGGAAATTGGTGCTATATCTTTCAAACGACTTTAATATGTCTCATCATTTATTCAAAGAATGCCCTTGGGAATGATTTTTTAGGAGTTTTTACTTCTATATATTTTTCTTTTTTACATTTGAGCATCCTTTATCTTACATTAAAGTCCTTTATACTCATATTTTCACTACCTCTCCTTGTACTATATAAGAGATTGGTCATTGGGCAATACCTTTCCCATCACATCACTGGGGAATGTAGTTTTCCAGCAAATATCTATGCATATCTGTTTAAAACATATCCTCTCTCAAACTCCTTCTGCCAGGCAGTGGCACACCAACTTAAGCAAATAAACAAAACATGTGAGATATTTTCCCCTGCTCTTCCTTTGGCAGATCCCTGGCCCTGTTGACGTAGGCTGTAAGTGAAGAGGGGCAAGCTGCTCACCACTTTGTCAGTTTCAGACATGAACCTTAGCTCTTGGTTAAGTGGTGGTACCTGAGCTTCACCAGCTACTAAGCTGGAAAGAAATACGATGTGACAAGGAAGAACAATACCTATGCATAAAAGCAGAAAGTTTGTATTTATACTTAATATACATATTTCTATGAATTAGCACTCCCAAAAGAACCGTAGTGACAGTTCAAACTAGATGACAACTCTAACCAGACAACCTCAGTAAAGGGCCCAGCAGACAAATGCAACAGCCTCTGACCAGTGACACTGCCTGGAACATCATGGAGGAGCTTCAGTTTTGTAGGGACAGCCGATGTCCCCTAAGCTAGATCCTACCATGTTTGCTTAGAGGATCTAATTCCAGACCCTGTCAAGCTCTTTTGTTTCTTAGCTGTTCTTGCACAAAGAGGGTCAAGATGCAAGGACAGAAAGAATATTGAGCTTAAAGGAAAAGGCCTGGCTTTGTGTTCCAGATACACCATGTTTCTTTACCTCAATTCCTATCAGTGAAATGGAATGCACAATATCTTTCCCACAGACCTGAGGTGATTGTTGTGAGATCCCAATTAGAGTTGTAACTTTTAAACTGTAAAGTGGTATAAAGTCATGGAAGGTAACTTTCTTGCACTGTGTGATAGATTTAGGTTTGGGGGCAGATGCAAAAGGCCTTACAGAGCAACCCACACCTCCACTTCCAGGCTGTGCATTCCAGTGAGGCTGGAGTGGGTTCATCCCAATGTTTGACAGCGTTTTGTAGAAGCAGTCATTTACGAAATGTGGGAGCCATGCACTGTGCACCCACGGGTCTTTGAAGGGAGTACATTGCATGACCTCAGAAGTGGTGGAGACTTGTATGATAAATACTCCATATGAACAGAGAGACTCTCTCAAATGTAGTTTTCACTATTTTGGAGGTTTTGTTTTTGTAGGGCAAAGGTGAGTTAAAAATGGAGACAGGCAAGGAGAGGGAGAAGAAAGAAACTGGAACAACCCAGGAAACAGTCATGAAGTCTTCAGGATACACTTTGTCAGGCTAGATGCCCACTGGACCTCCAACACAGCATGTTCTAAGGCAAATTCAGCATCACCCTGATTGGGCCTGCTCACCCTCTTATGTCCTATGTCAGACAATGGCCATATCATCCACCTGTTCCAACCTGAGCATCATCCTGGATTCCCCTGATGCTCCATCCCCTTAATCCAAGTCCCACGATAGTACATCCTTAAAATGTCCTCTCCAGGGATAAATTAGGGGTTTGGGATTAACATATACACACTACTATACATAAACTACATCACCAACAAGGACCTATTGTATGGCACAGAGAACTATACTCAATATTTTATAACAAGCTATAAGGGAAAATAATCTGAAAACTAATATATAACTGAACCACTTTGCTATATACACCTAAAACTAACCCAACATCGTAAATCAGCTACACTCTAATTTTTAAAAATCAACTCTACTTCCGTTTACTTCAGTGCTATGATTACTGTCCTGGTTGGGGCCCTCATCACTGCTGGCCTGGATTATCACAAAAGTCTCTCAAAATTCCCCTGTCTTGTTTTCTCCCTGAATAAATTCTCCATATTTCTGATTCCTAAAACCAAGTCCAACTGTGTCACTTCCCTTGGCTACTACCTTCCTCTGTGAGTTCACTTCTTGCTTTTCTCTCCCCACCTCTGGGCTCTTTGTCCTATCCTAACTTGCCTTGCTTCCAGAACTTTGCATCTGCTGTTCCACCAACCTATTGGAACCCACTTCTTCTGTGTAACCCCTTATCATCCCAGAGTGTTCCAGACTCATGGGTTCCATTCATTGTCCTTCTCCAGTCTTTCTTGTTTACAGCTGTTTGGCTGGTCATAGGAATTAGCACATTGTATGGTAAGGACTTGGAGAAGGCAATGGCACCCCACTCCAGTACTCTTGCCTGGAAAATCCCATGGACGGAGGAGCCTAGTAGGCTGCAGTCCATGGGGTCGCTAGGAGTCAGACACGACTGAGTGACTTCACTTTCACTTTTCACTTTCATGCATTGGAGAAGGCAATGGCAACCCACTCCAGTGTTCTTGCCTGGAGAATCCCAGGGACGGGGGAGCCTGATGGGCTGCTGTCTCTGGGGTCACACAGAGCCGGACACGACTGAAGCGACTTAGCAGCAGCAGCAGCAGCAGCATGGTAAGAACTGGTTCGCTGACTTATTTCAAGACCATGAACACTTGTGAAGCAAGACCCAGATCTTATTTTATCTCTATGTCTTCAGCACCTACAATATGACTGGAACACAGGAGGTGCTCCATAACTATTAGCTGATTTAAGTAGCAGTGAGCTGAAATGAATCCCATTCACTTGGTCAGAAGAAGTCAAAAGATGCCTGGGGCTTCTGGGCCAGAGGACACGCCTTGGTTCCCTAACCCAGTAACTTGGCAACGGGGTAGAACTTTCCCACAAGTCAGATCTCTACCAGGAGCCACTAAACCTACTCCAGAGCTAACAAAAATATGCCGTTTGCCCCCAAAATAAACCTGGCTTCCCAGCATAACCCATCTTCACAAGTAAATGTTCATGAACTTGGATGCAGAAAGGGCCTTGACAATAGTCCCCAAACCATCACTTCAACCTTTTAGTAGGCACAGTGAATATATGTTTCTCAAATCAATAAATGAATGTAAATCAGGTTTTGATATGCGTCCTATGTATTCTGCAGCATAAAGGAATAAAATTGTTCCATTTTCTCTTTCTACAGTGTTGGTAGATATGTAAATTGGCACAGCCTCTATGGAAAACAATATGGAATTTGCTCAGAAAACTAAAAATAGAACTACCGTATGATCCAGAAATCCCATTCCTGGGCATGTATCTGGATAAAACTATAATTCCAAAAGATACATGCACTCCTATGTTCATGATGGAACTATTCACAGAAGTCAAGATATGGAAACAACCTATCTCCAGTAAACACATGAGTGGATAAAGGATATGTGATACATATATACAATGGAATGCTACTCAGCCATAAAAAAGAATGGAATAATGCCATCAGCCGCAACATGGATGGACAGAGATTATAATACAAAGTGAAGTAATTCAGATAGAGAAAGACAAATGCCATTATGTTGTTGCTTCCGTTAAGTTGTTAAGTCATGAACAACCACGAGTTGCTAAGTCACTCCAGCACACCATGCTTCACTGTCAGAAAAACCTGGAGAGTTACAGTCCTTGGGGTCACAGAGAGTCAAACACGACTGAGTGACTAACACAACAAATACCATATGATGTCAGTTACATCTGGAATCTAAAGTATGCTACAAATGAACCCATCTACAAAAGAGAAACACTCACAGACAGAGAACAGACTTGTAGTTGCCAAGGGTAGTGGGGAGGAGGAAGAGGGATGGATCCTGGATTCAGAAGATGCACACTACTACATTTAGAATGGATAAACAAGTTCCTACTCTATAGCACAGGGAAATACATCCAATCTCCTGGGATAAACCAGAATGGAAAAGACTATTTCAAGAAGAAAATATATATATATATATATATATATGTATAACTGAATATATATATATAACTGAATATATATATATATAACTGAATCACTTTGCTGTACAACAGAAATTAGCACAACATTGTAAACCAACTATATTTCAATAAAAAAAATTGTTCTCTTCCCTTCCTCCTCCACTGGGCCTGTAGGAAGATGGCATACCTGTGCCATTGGTGAAGAAGATGGCTCTTCTTGACTTTCCTTTCCTGCAAATGACATTCTATATGGCCAAGTTTGCCAGAAGTCAGGCCTCATTCTCTATATACTGTTACATGAAAACCAATCATTGTGTTTCTAAGTGTCCCTTCAGCTTTCTTACAGACCTGAATTGTCCCCAAGGCTCAGGAGGTTGTGTAATGCAATACACTGCTGAAATGGCCACGAGGTTTCATCTGCCTTCATCCGAGCACTTTTCCATGTGACTTCTCAGCTCCTCCCACCAAAAAGCAGAGTCTCTTTCCCCTTCCTTTGAACCAGGCTGGCTTGTGATCTGCTTTGCACGACAGAATGCACTGGGAGTGAGAGTGCGCCAGTGTTGAGCCTAGGCCTCAAGAGACCTTTCATGCTTCTACATTCTGTCTTGGAACCCCACTACCACTCTGCAGACAAGCCCGGTCTAGCTTGCTGTATCATATAAGACACATGACCTGATAACCACTGCAGTTATCTATTGGAGTAAAACAAAGTGTCTCAAACTCAGTGACTTAAAACAGCTATCATTTATTTTCCTTACAAACCAGCACTTTGAGTAGGGCCTGGCCCTGGCAGCTCATCTCTCCCCCTCTGGCATCAGCTGGGCAGCTCAAGGGCTTGAGGGGACCAGACACCTGGGAGCTGGGGTCACCTATGGCTCCCTCACTCACACGTCTGCTGGCTGTCATTTGGGACCTCAGCTGGGACTGTGGACTGGACATCCACACGTGGCCCCTCCAAGTGACTGCTCTGCAACCTCACAGCATTGTAGGTAACTTCCAGGAGCAAAGCCATGAAGGGAAGAAAGTGGGAGCTGCCATTTTCTCAAGATCTAAGCCTAGAAATCAGCCGAACATTACTTCTGACACCTTCTATTGGTCCAAGCAGTCTCAAAGGCCTGCCCAGATTCAAAGGAAAGGGGCAGAGATGAGAAAACTGCAATGTCAAATTGTAAAAAGGGTATGTGGAATAAAAATATACTGTGGTCATCTTTGGAAAATACAACCTGTCACAGCTTCATCAGTCTAGTCAACAGTCAACTGACTGCCAGACACACAAGGGAAACCATCCTAAACCAGTCAGCCACACACACACACACCGGCCAGCCAGGGGACTGACTGCAAATACATGAACAAGCTCGACTAAGATTAGCTGACCCTGACCCAGATCAACAGAACCTGTCAGCCGATACCGGCTTGCAAGCAACAATACGTGATTATCGTTTTAAGTCATTAAGCTTTAGGATGGTTTGCTACACAGAAATAATCCTGGCTCTACCACCTATTAGCAAGTTAAGCACTTTGACCTCTATTTCCTTGCCTATAAATATAGTAATAATAAAATGTACATCACGGGATTATAAACTGTTAGGATTTGATGATACAATGTATCTTCCATGCCTAGCACAAAGTGCCAGCACTGTGTTCCAAATAACTGCTCCCTTCTCATCCTCACGTATCCGGGACTGTAAGGAAGGTCACTTTCTCCTCGTTCCTTGGTCTTCATCCTTTAAGGTCACAGAATCTTGACTGTGTGTCAATCTCAGTTCTGCTTTGCAAAAGGTGACTTTCACAATGAACTCTCCTTACTAATCAATTAAACTACTGAGAATTTTCAAAATCACTCAACTATTCCAGGAGAAAGGAGAAAGGGCAGGACAAGAGGTGAACTGTATGATCCTCCTAATGAAAATTTCAAGGAGTCTTGGTTTATAAACACTGCAAAAATCCATTCTAAACAAAAACATCAGCTTTTCACTGTGGCTTGGATATTAGCCAGCAATGAGGGAGAGATTGACCTGATTTAGGGCTGGTTGCACAATATGAAAAGTGATTTTTTTTTTTTCCTTTCCCTAGACCTAGAGCTAATAGCTTTGTTTGTCCCTGACAAACAGAAGAGAACACTGCGCTATCCCCTTTAAAATCTGCAAGCGCACAAATAGAGCCTTGCTTCGAGTTAACTCCACATGCACTTTGGAGCTGCAGCAGTTGACATGAACTTGTCTAAAGCAGAGGGTCCAGAAGGAATGTGTCACATGCTGATACTCTTGGGCTAACTAAGCTCCTGAGAAGAGGGGGACCTGAGACATTTTCAAGAAAATGCAAAATCAAAAGATGGTAGTTTGACTAGGCTTTGCCCCAACAGTAACAACTCAAAGTTATATTCGCAGGGAATTTTCATTCAGTAAAGATCCTTGGGTCCATGCTGTCCTTTTAACCTATGCAACAATTCTGTGTGACAAAGAATAAGTATCAGTATTCTCCTTCTACAGATGAGGACAGTTCTGTGACTTGGTTAGTGGTTTAGAGATTGCCAAATTTTATTAAGCTCCCAAACCAGAGAATTTGTCAGAAATTCAGATTACTGGATTCTACCCCAGATACTTGACCTTAATGATTATGGGGTGAAGCCCAGAATTCCATGTTTTGAACAATAACCTGGTTGATCCTTTGATAACATTGCCCCAGTCTGATGTTTTTCCTAGCATGCAAAATCAAAGGATGATTTTTGGAACTCATGCACACAAATAAATCCTGTGTTTTCATGGCTTGTTACTCTTGAGAATGTGAAAATATCATGGGTCATATCATGCCCTCTTGAAATGAAACTATTACCTTTAGCGAAAACCTCACAGAGCACAGTTAATGCGTAAAGTTGGTGCTTGATCTGACTGCCAACACCATAGTATTTAGCTTTGGGATGAAGATTTTTTTCCCCTGCAAGATTTGTCTTCCTAATACATCTGACTTCAGATGACATTAAAATTAAATTAAATTGTTTCTTCTTACACTCCCACCATGGCATGGAAGAAAAAGAAGTAAGGAGAACCTTAAGAGTGTTCGAGAACAGAAAGGATAAATGATCGACTCTAAAAAGATCCAGCAATCCCACTGCTGGGCCTACACACTGAGGAAACCAGAAGGGAAGAGAGACATGTGTACCCCAATGTTCATCGCAGCACTGTTTATAATAGCCAGGACATGGAAGCAACCTAGATGTCCATCAGCAGATGAATGGATAAGAAAGCTGTGGTACATATACACAATGGAGTATTACTCAGCCATTAAAAAGAATACATTTGAATCAGTTCTAATGAGGTGGATGAAACTGGAGCCTATTATACAGAGTGAAGTAAGCCAGAAGGAAAAACATCAATACAGTATACTAACGCATATATATGGAATTTAGAAAGATGGTAACAATAACCCTGTGTATGAGACAGCAAAAGAGACACTGA
>NW_011494861.1:19436463-19441164 GCF_000754665.1 Bison bison bison
TGTGGGAGAGGGAGAGGGTGGGAAGATTTGGGAGAATGGCATTGAAACATGTATAATATCATGTATGAAACAAGTCGCCAGTCCAGGTTCGATGCATGATACTGGATGCTTGGGGCTAGTGCACTGGGACGACCCAGAGGGATGGTATGGGGAGGGAGGAGGGAGGAGGGTTCAGGATGGGGAACACATGTATACCTGTGGCGGATTCATTTTGATATTTGGCAAAACTAATACAATTATGTAAAGTTTAAAAATAAAATAAAATTTAAAAATAAATAAATAAATATAAGCTGAAGAGAGCTATGGTCATTATCTGGTCCAGCTTACACTGACTGAGATGAAGAAATAAAGAAATAGAGATGTTAAGGGTCACAGACAATCCAGCCTTGCCCAGAATAGTACAAAACAACCATTATACAGTTCAACTGCCATTTGAAAACTTTGTGAGAGCAGTCTTAAGTTCTTTCTCTCAAAGTTGATCAACAATCTACCATATTTGCCCATCCCCTTCTGGAGTAAACTACACAAATGAGAAGCTTGCAGATATATAGTATTATTATTACTTTAGGATACTATATTCTCCTTCTATGAATGACTATGATTGAATATATTGTTTCATGAAAGCTTTTACCCCTTGGAAAAAAAGCCACCTTACTACCTGAAGATATAACCAAAAATGAACCTGCCTACCAATGCAGGAGACATAAAAGACCCAGGTTCCATCACTGGGTTGGGAAGATCCCCTAGAGGAGGACATGGAAACCCACTCCAGTATTCTTGTCTAGAGAATCCCATAGACAGAGGACCTTGGCGGGCTACAGTCTATGGGGCTACAAAGAGTCAGACACAACTGAAGTGACTTAGCATGCACACATTCTTGTCTTTTCATAAGAGATGCTCAACAACTGTTTGATGTATGAATCCATGAGTGTAGACAGAGCAAAGGCCATTTTGATGATCTAGACTTAGATGTGAAAATTGAAGCATAATAAGGGAAATTCTAGAGAAGAAACATAGAAGATATGTAATATCGAGTTAACGTCAAGTTAAATTAGATCAGCCAGAGGAAAGAGGTCACAACATCTTCTGGAATATATCTGAAAGGACCTTGATGCTATCAAGCAAATATATGGTACCTGCCACTTCTTCAGCATCTTGACCTATGTAAGCAAAAATGAGTTCTACCTGCCCAGTGGATCGAGGGCCATCCTACTCAAAGTAGTCCTCTCCACTATGTAGATCAATGCACACATTCACGTTCTGAAGTTCAAGAAGCTTTTGCCTTGATCTAGTAGCTAAGATCTCTCAACAATCCTCTTGCAACCCATCCTATAAAAGTTTACAAGTACAAAAACTCTAACGTCACATCAACAAAAGTCATGCATAGAGATAAACTAAAATGCTTTCCAGTCCCTCTTTCCCCTCATGGGAATATAGAAAACCTACATTTCCTAGCTTCCCTTGCAGTCAGGTTTGGGGCCATGTGACCAGGTTCTGGTGAAAAGAATATGGGAATAAATAATGTTTGCCATCCCCAAGCTGAACATAGAACATCTCACATTATCATCTTCATATCATATCATTGCTTATCAGTTGGGGAAACTAAAGATCCACTGGAAGACATCAAAAAGGCCATAGCAATCATGGGAGCCACAGGATAAAACGGTACCAGGTTACTACCTCAATTCTGGAGGGAACCCCTTCAGGAGAGCTGTAGCCACAGGCTGTAGTCCAAGGGGTAAGTAAACCTCTGTTAATATGCAACATGGGACTTGGGGTGTCTTGGTTATACTGTGCAGTCTGTTCTAATTATTATGAGTCATATCTTCATGACTAAAGAACTGAGTCTCTAATAGGCATATCTATAAACCAATATAATGCAATATAATCAGAAGATAAAACAACTTCTGGGGAATTTTTGGTCTCTTATGGAGAAAAGAGATTCAGTAATGTAAACACTGAGAAACAAGAGCAAACGGAAAGTCATTCCCTCTATTTGTGGAATTAAACACTTTCTTTGGCATACTTTTGTCTCTTTTATATCTGAAACGGAATGAATTATTTATTTTGGTGACTATATAATCAAATCCATTCAACAGAAAATCTGAACTACTCTCTAGTAGAGCTCAGCTTTGTCTTCTCTTTTTTATCAGAAATGTTCATCTTCATATCAGACTTCTGGTGCTTCTAGGAGACAAAAATTCTAAGTATAATAGCAATGCATTTAATGAGCACTTACTATGTATCAAGAGCATTCTCACAACCACCCTATGAGATAGGCACCAATTTACAAGGTGAGAAAATTAAGGTAGAGAACGTTCTACAGGTATCCTCATGCCACTCAGATCATAAATTATTTAAGCCAAATCAAGGTCTGTTCATTCTCATTCAAGAACCTGCCCTCTTAACCACCTCAGCTTATGTTCTTCTTCAATGCCAATTTGCGTGCTCATTTTCTCTGGCTTGTCTGTGAATATCACATAGTAACCATTTTCCTAGAGACAGAATTCCAAATTGGCTATGAAGCCAGTTACTTTAATTATGCTCTGGTCACTTTCTTAAATGGACCTCCGAATTGGCCCTTATTTTTTACTCAAAGCTCTGCCTATTCACGAATGTAACCCAGCTTCTTTTGACTTATGAATTCTCCAAACTTTTCCAACTATTTTTCAAAGGCTATGGTTCCTCATACTCCTTAATGACTTAAAGGGGTATTTTCTTTCCATTACAAATTTCAAGCCTGCTTACCTTTTAAATATTCAATATTTTGCTATTATAAGAGCAATAGTGTTATTTGATGTCCCACTTGCCTCGGGCCTTGTTTTAAATGTCTTTATAGCAAAGGGTGATGCCAGCAGGAGCATTCACCCTACTTCTTGGTTTACAGAGCATCCATACAGCTGTCTGATGTGAGACCCCGGGTTGAACCCAGAAGAATATGAGAACCCAGACTAATTACTCTCTGGAGAGTTGTGTACTACCCTCCTCTCCCCACCACCTCCAAACACACAAATACACACACACACACACACACACCCCTATCTGCTGGCAAAACGAGGTCACAATAAACATGCAGAAAGTATTACATAGAAAACAAAGAAGAGCATTGTGAGGCGCAATTCCTTAGCCCACTTTTCTTTGTTACTGGAAGTTCTGTGGACTAATAATATTTATAGACAAATGTACAGAAGTATGTATTTTTGTGTGCCTCTGTACAGGATACTAAAATGGGACTTCAGGCTAAAATCTTGAAACATAGATATCACTTTGCCATCATGAGGAATTTCAAAGGAATAAACAAAAACTAATCAACCCTCCATCCTCTCATTCATGTCAAGGGTATAAGATTGTAAGATGTGTGTTCAGTTCAGTTCAGTCGCTCAGTCGTGTCCGACTCTTTGCAACCCCATGAATCGCAGCACACCAGGCCTCCCTGTCCATCACCAACTCCCGGAGTTCACCCAAACTCATGTCCATCGACTTGGTGATGCCATCCAGCCATCTCATCCTCTGTCATCCCCTTCTCCTCCTGCCCCGAATCCCTCCCAGATTCAGAGTCTTTTCCAATGAGTCAACTCTTCATATGAGGTGGCCAAAGTACTGGAGTTTCAGCTTTAGCATCAGTTCTTCCAGAGAACACCCAGGACTGATCTCCTTTAGGATGGACTGGTTGGATCTCCTTGCAGTCCAAGGGACTCTCAAGAGTCTTCTCCAACACCACAGTTTAAAAGCATCAATTCTTCGGTGCTAGCTGTCTTCACATTCCAACTCTCACATCCATATATGACCACTGGAAAAACCATAGCCTTGACTAGATGAACCTTTGTTGGCAAAGTAACGTCTCTGCTTTTGAATATGCTATCAAGTTGGTCATAACTTTCCTTCCAAGGAGTAAGCGTCTTTTAATTTCATGGCTGCAGTCACCATCTGCAGTGATTTTGGAGCCCCCAAAAATAAAGTCTGACACTGTTTCCACTGTTTCCCCATCGATTTCCCATGAAGTGGTGGAACCAGATGCCATGATCTTAGTTTTCTGAATGTTGAGCTTTAAGCCAACTTTTTCACTCTCCTCTTTCACTTTCATCAAGAGACTTTTTAGTTCCTCTTCACTTTCTGCCATAAGGGTGGTGTCATCTGCATATCTGAGGTTATTGATATTTATCCCGACAATCTTGATTCCAGCTTGTGCTTCTTCCAGCCCAGCATTTCTCATGATGTACTCTGCATAGAAGTTAAATAAGCAGGGTAACCATATACAGCCTTGACGTACTCCTTTTCCTATTTGGAACCAGCCTGTTGTTCCATGTCCAGTTCTAACTGTTGCTTCCTGACCTGCATATAGGTTTCTCAAGAGGCAGGTCAGGTGGTCTGGTATTCCCATCTCTTGAAGAATTTTCCACAGTTTACTGTGATCCACACAGTCAAAGGCTTTGGCATAGTCAATAAAGCAGAAATAGATGTTTTTCTGGAACTCTCTTCCTTTTTCCATGATCCAGCGGATGTTGGCAATTTGATGTCTGGTGCCTCTGCCTTTTCTAAAATCAGCTTGAACATCTGGAAGTTCACAGTTCATGTATTGTTGAAGCCTGGCTTGGAGAATTTTGAGCATTACTTCACTAGCGTGTGAGATGAGTGCAATTGTGTGGTAGTGTGAGAATTCTTTGGCATGGCCTTTCTTTGGGATTGGAATGAAAACTGACC